>NC_089770.1:30989428-31004428 GCF_040412425.1 Macrobrachium rosenbergii | reverse complement strand
TATATATATGTATATATATATATATATATTATATTTGCAAATATGTACCCTATAATATATATGAAACCAAAATATATTTGTCAACCCTCCTGACATTTTGTGCATTTGCATTGCAAAAGTCCTAAATAGGTCAAGGATCATCTTCCAAAGTTTTTCATTCAGCACAATTTTTAATTTATTTTTTTACATTTTTGTTTTGCGATGCACTCCCTTACTTTTAGACGCGTATTCAGATCCATAATTAGCGCGGAGAAAACAGGAACTGAATATATCAAGGTGATGAAGTGTGGCCAGATATATTGTAATTTTTCTGAAAAAAGAAAAAGGATAGTCAGAAAGAGGGTTAACAATAAATCCAAGATTTATCTTGAGTTTATTGTTTTTGCTCGTCCAGCTCATATCTCGTCGGAACCCAGATGAAGACGAAGAATCAGTTCAAGTCCAAATCCTTTAAAAATTTCAGGTAAGAGGAGAATTAGTGGCCACGAAATTAGCTCCCCTCTTAAGAATTCCCGATAACCATACCCACTGGGGGCTTTTCTTATTCAAATATTTATTCTTGTGAAACGTTTTGTAACGGGAGTTCTTTAGTAAGGTAGAAAAGAAACATGTAAATATGCGCCGAAGTTTCTTTGGCGCAATCGAGTTTTCTGTACAGCCTATAATACTGTATGAAACTCTCAGCCACGGACCATTAAACTCTCAACCGCGGACCATGAAACTTTCAGCCACGGCCAGGTAATGGCCTGTGTTGTTGGCAACCTAGCGATGCCACACGCACGATCATGGCTAACTTTAACCTTGAATGAACTAAAACAAATACTGAGGCTAGAGAGGTGCAATTTATGTATAATGATTGGAGAGTGGATGATCAACATACCAATTTTCAGCCTCCTACCCTCACTAGTTTTTAAGATCTGAGGGCGGACAGGAAAAGTGAGGACGGACAGTCAAATAGCCATCTCAATAGTTTTCTTTTACAGAAAACTAAAAAGGACATGATTTGCCGAATATCAGAATATCAGAAAACCCATTTTCTTATACAGTTTGATGTATAATGAATATGACACCTGGCAGGATCCCAAGAGTTTTGCTTGATGCTCATGAAGACCAGTTCTTCCTATATATAATTTTCAAAAGTAGAGCAAATACATTATCACGACTGTGAATTAACGTATATCGGACATAGTATTAATTGCTGTTCCCTGCAGACTCATTCTGGAACTTTCAATCTCCTTTAAAGCTTAAACGAAAACACTGAATGAGAAGTGGGTGTAGTCATCATCTTTGTGAATGCAGTCTGTGAGATTAAACATGTTAATAATGAAAACATGAGCAATTACATGATGTTCCTGTCTGGGTTAATTGAAATACAACAATAGAGAAGTTGATATCTTAAATAGGAAATGGTGGAGAGACACGAGCATTTCATGATTGAACAATTGCACCCGAGTATTTTCATAACATCATGAATTGTGAGACAGAGGTTGAACTAACACATTTCATCATTCAAAAAATAAAATTTTAAAACATTTCTTGGTGAACAATCTGATATTTGATCTATGATGGCGCGATCACCTTTTTGTCAGTGTTATCTATTAAGGAGGATAGAATGGAAGAGTACGTGATCAGTGGAATGATTTGTTTATCTCCTCTGTCTCTCTCTTTCTCTCATAATATTTTCTACAAAAATCAGTCTGTGTTAATACAATCTCGAAATTTCCAATGTAATTATCACAGTAAAGGTGATGGTAGTATTTATTGTTTATCACTATCATTTAATTACGTCAGAAATGGAAAATTGTTTTCATGGTATTCCATCACAAATTCTAAATTTTCAGAGAAATTTTTGACGCTACCGATCCTATTTTGATTAGGTTTTACGCTATTGATTCAGCTGGGAATTTTTCCCAATCGTTCATATAAAACACAAAGTTATTGTTTCGACGTCCGATGTTTTATAGAAACTTTCACAACACTTATAGGAAAAATTTTCCTTTCTTTTTATATTTCCTTGACCCTACCAACTCCTATTGATATTTCATAAAAGGTAGTAATTTTGCAGCTGTCAATATGAAGCCGAAAAAAAACTATATTAAAAAAAATCATTCAACTTCTATAACATTGATTTGAGGGAAAATTATTCCTTAGGGTTTAAGGTTTTGATATTAATTCTCGATTTACTGTCTTACTAAATTTTGCATTTTATATGTAAAATATAAAACTAGTTTTATTAAATCCAAACATATATTTCCATTATGGGTGTTTGCCTCTAGGTTTTGCTAAGCATGTATGCATGTATGTGAAGTGTGTGTGTGTTATATTATATATATATATATATATATATATATATATATATATATATATATATATATATATATATATATATATATATATATATATGCGTCATATATTCATCACGTTCCATATTTTGTGATTCAGTTATACACACACATATATACACACACACACACATATATATATATATATATATATATATATATATATATATATATATATATATATATATATATGATGATTTAAATATATATGAATGAGTCAGTATATATATGTGTATATATATATAATGTATATATATATATATGTATGTATGTCTATGTGTATATATATATGTGTATATATATAAATATATGATATATATATATATATACATATATATGTATTCCAGATTTGTGGTGTATAGTAATTTTAGAATTCGTTAAACTAATTAGTATTTGATCGATTTTTTATATCAATGCTTTATCATACCAGACGCTGTCTAATCAAATTCGACAACTATGAATTTTGGAAAGTCAAAACTAATTTAAAAAAAAAATTGGCAATGTTTGGGACCTAAGTTACAAACTTCTTAAATAATTTCACCGTTAATTAACCTGCAGAATTATTCTTTTATTAACAGTGTTAATCAGCTAATTCATTGTTAACTCAAAAACACCTCTTTTGCAGAAAGCATTACATTTACGGACCTGGATGACCTCGACTTATAATCCCACATTTGTATTACAAGGTAACTCAAAATATATTTTTTTCTTCATAGTGTGCTCGTGTTGTAATTTCCTTCATTAATGCAGATTAAAGTGTAATACCGGTTAAAAGGCGTTTGTTTTGAAGCCATCCACCAATATTAAATTATGACCGTATAGACGGTTAATTTTCTACGCTTCAAAAGTGCTTCATAAATATTGCGACGATCGTGTGTCGTTCAGTCTGCCATATTGAATAATAATCGAAACAAAACGTAATCTTTATGTTTAAATACCAAAAAAATTTAACACGCATCGAAATTCAACACTGTTCCTACGCCCAGAAACATAGAGTCCAAGAAAAAGGAAATAAACCTAAATCCTTCTTCCTTTCCATTTTCCTTATTGTTCTCCCTTTTTGCGCTTCAACCGAGGTAGTTCTCTTCATGAGAAAGGAACCGGCTGCGAGCGAGTACCATCTGTTTCCTCCAAACACTAAATTAATGTTCGGTTTCTTCTGTGTTCTTGACGTTGCTGTTTGATAGATGCGTTTGCAGCAAGGTGATTTATCTTAAGTTTTACAATCAACTCAGAGTGGGAGTTTTTCTGTCTGAGTTTTTTTTTATATATAATTTCTTTTTCTTTTTTAGATGGGTGCTGCACTGATAGACATAGGTGTTCAGTGAATATTCAGTGAAAATACAGATGGAATATGAAGAGTTTCTATAATTTGATTTATTTATTTGTTGTACCAATTTCTACAAAATGGAATGCACATTATCTCATCCATTATATTTACTATATAAGTGCTCATTAAAACAGACTTGTTGTTCAATCTATATACTTTTCATCTTCATCTCTATCAAATGCAACAACAACCATTCCATAGCGAGTTTTATGATTAGTGACCGATAGAAATTAAACCATGAATAATAACGTCATAATTCTGTGTATATATTTGGATTGGTGTCTCTTACCCATGAAAAAAAACCTATATATACTTAATAAAATGTTCTTCTGCGGGTTTTCTATGGCAAGGCATCTTTAGAGTCATTAACTGAGTTCTGTTGAAGTATTTTGGTAAGAATAAAAAGAATTAGCCAATCAGTAACACTTGCTTTTAAACCCTTTTCCTACAGTAGAAAAAATTTTTGGATATTACCAGTGACATATATATTTTGTAAAGTTATCCTCGTAATATTCCTCGCACTGTCAAAGAAATCACTCTCCTTTTAAAATTTATGAAAGAGAGAGAGAGAGAGAGAGAGAGAGAGAGAGAGAGAGAGAGAGAGAGAGAGAGAGAGAGAGAGAGAGATTTTTCCTTATGGGACAAAGTCGAGGTACATACGTATCTGACCCAGTTAACGTGGCACCATTTTCCTCAAGTGTTTATGAGTAATGTTACATGTCACTCCATCTGCAGTTTCCAAATTCATTTCAAAGAAGTGTTTGTAATTGCGGAAATATTTAGTACTGATAATCCTCGAATAAAAACACAATGTAAAAATGTTCGTTTTGAAAATCCACGCTTTATCTAATCTCCCAATGAATTCACGCACAAATAGCTGAATGCAGTATATAATACAATTTTGATCTTATAACGGAAAAGATATTCTTACAGCAGAAAGGAATGAAATGGAAAATCTATAAGAGCTCTAAATTTGCAACTAAGAACGAACGAGTGTAAATTCTCCCGTTGTATAAAAACTAAATAAGAAAAAATTTCAAGTTGCAAATCAACAGGTGAATATAAACTTTTATGATTTTTCTTTAAAACAAGTTCATCTTCGGGACGGAAGCAAAATGCACAGGGAGAGACACTATTTGCTCTGTCTGTTTACTCACTCGAATGATCTTCGCGAACTCCCTTGTCTAAGGGATTAGTTGAAGTGTTTATCCTTCGACAGTCCGACGAAATCCCTGAATTCGGACGACCGATGGAAACTTCCTGGTTCAAATGAAACGTCGCGAGAAACTTCAACTCGTCGGTTCAGTTTCTTTGAAGCAGAAAAATTATTGAATGGAATTGGGGCTGTGAAAACGAATTCGTCACTTATCTTAAAATGAGATGACATCGGCATATGCTTGTAACAACACATTTTACTGAAAGAATAACACTATGTTATAGACATACATGTTATACATAAAATATATATAAATATATACATATATATTATATATTTATATATATATATATATATATATATATATATATATATATATATATATATATATATATATATATATATATATATATCATATATATATATATATATATATATATATATATATATGTATATATATATATATATACATGTATGGCTAAATTCACATTCCACACACACACACTGCTCTTGACACTGTGTATCATATATATATATATATATATATATATATATATATATATATATATATATATATATATATATATATATATATATATATATATATTAAAAAGTCCAAGGTCTTAATATACGATATATTTCTGACTGACTTTTGCCAATCAAGGGGCAATGAATTCTTTTATCGCTAGTATTTAAGTTTGGTATTTTTTTTTAAATCTGGCTGAAATCTAGAGACAATTTGGATAACATTATTGCAGCATGTCAGGCACTTAATATGTCAGATACTACATCAGATCCAGGTTCCAAGAAGTTAAATGAAATGCTGGTGACTATTTTAGTAAGGTATTTCCATGGAAAAGTCATCAAATTCAGGACAAATGACCAACCATGGTTTCATGATACATGTAGAAGAGCTTACCGTTACAAACAGGCCAAATTCAACACATGGAGACGAAATCGTTCATATGAAAATTACACCACTTTGGTTGAGTCTTGACGTACTGCGAATAGAATTTATCATAAAGCTCAGAGAAATTACAATAATTCCTTAGAGAGGAAACTTGAAGGAATTACTCAGCCTCAACTGCGGTGGACTAAATTGGCATCATTTAGCTTTGGGTCAGGCTCATCTTCCATTCCTCCGCTGCTAACAGATGATGGTAAATTGGTTACTGGCCCTAAGAAAAAGGCTGAACTGCTTCATCGAGCGTTTGAAGCTAAGCAATCAGCTGAGGATGTCCCTATCTCCTGATACTTGTCATCCTGAACCTATTCTTACAAAACTTTCATTTCAATCTAGGATGTTAAGAAAATTCTTGATAATCTTGATAGCTGGGGTGGAGAATGTCCTGATGGTTTCTTCCCTTTGTTTTTCAAAAAGTTTCTAGTGTGTTGTCTCCCAAGTTTAGTAGATTCTATAGATTTTTATGTCTACGTAGCATCTTTGCAGATGAGTGCAATCTTTGTAATACAGTGCCTGTTCCAGAGAGTGGCATATCTGCAGACTGCAAACTACAATGTTTCTATTCTCCCTGTGCTCTCCAAAGTTGCAGAAAAACTTATTTCAAAGCCACTATATAAGTATGTGGAATCTAAAGGACTGTTAGCTGATAATTCAATATGCATATAGAAAGCTGTTAGGTACCTGCGATGCTCTTTTTAGACTTGACATGGCATTTGCCCTTGATTTTTGAGTGCAGATGTAAATCATCAAATAGATTTTAGTGCTGCTTTCGATTTAGTAAATCACAAGGCACTTATTTATAAACTTCAGAATCTTGAAGTGGGTGGATATGTTTTAATATTACTTCAAGATTTCCTTAAGGTAGGCAGCAGCGAGTTGCTGTTGATGGGATCTTTAGTGAACCAAGACCTATTGTGTCTGGAGTTCCACAGGGTAGTATTCTTGGTCCACTGTTATTTTTAGTGTATACAAGTGATATGGTTGTTGGCCTGGAAAACAAGATTGTTCAGTATGCCGATGATGCAACACTTGTGGGTGTAGTAAAGTCTCCACTTATGAGAAATGAAGCTGCCCTCAGCCTCAATCAGGACATGGACCGGATCAGGGAATGGTGTAGTCGTCGGTGGGGTATGAGGCTGAACTCCAGTAAAACGAAAACACTGTTGATTAGCAGATCTCGTACAGATTTTCCACCCCATCCTCCCCTTCAGGTGGATGGGACTTTGCTGAATGAGTCTGAAGCTTTAACTATTCTAGTGTAACTTTTGACTCACATCTTACTTTTGAGAAACATCTAATGAAAGTTTCAGCAAATGCCGCACGAAAGTTAGGTATTGTTCGTAAGGCCTCATAAATTTATAACAGTGATAAAATCAGTGCAACCTGTTTTAGGTCATTTGTACTCCCTTTACTAGAATACTGTTCTCCGGTGTGGATGTCTGCTTCTGCCAGAGATTTATCTCTTTTAGATAGTGGTTCGTGCTGGTAGGTTTCTTTTCCTAATATTACTTGGACCATCGACGGATGGTCTCTTGTTTGTCACTTTTTCATAAGTTGTATTTTAATAGAGATCTTTCACATTCACAATTGATCCCTGATCCCCTTTTCCTGCCGAGAGCAACCAGATTCGCTGAACAGCAGCACCAATGTGCAGTAAATGTGCCTCGCTGTCGAACTTCTCAGTTCCAGAGGTCCTTTATTCCTCACACCGTTGGACTGTGGAACAGTCTCCCTGAGGATGTCGTGCAATTGGAACTTCAAAAGTTCAAGGAAGATGAAATGCATTACTACCCTAATGCTATTCTCCTTTCATATTAATACATTTTTATTTATTTATTTTTTAATTTTTTTTAAATAAGTGAGATCTCTTCTCTCTGTATTTCCCTTTACCTTCTCTTACTTCCTAATGAGCACCATATTCTTTGGAAGCTTGAATTTCAAGTCAATGGCTCTTGTGGGCTTGTTCCATATGAATAGGTTCATCTTCTGAATAATAATAATGATAATATAATAATAATAATATATAATAATAATAATAATAATAATAATAATAATAATAATAATAATATATATATAAACATATAAACATATAATTTATATGTATATATTATATCTATATAATATATATATATATATATATATATGTATTAATATATATATTTATTTATATTTATATATATATATATATTCTATAGACTTCAGAGTCCTATATAAACAGTTATAAATTATAAACAGTGCTCTGTGTGAAAATCAGAACGAGAATATGTTTGATCATTTTAATTTGAAGATAATTCCCAACAACATGGACGATGGATGTTATTCATCCTTACCTAAAACAGACTTTACATTATAGCGCCTTTTCCTATAAGTATGTAAATGTAAATGACTGTTTACAGGTAACTTTGATGACGCCCTTGGGACGTAAATTCGTGTTCCTGTGTCATTAACATTAACTTTTTTATCCTTTTATCTTTATTTTTGTTATTTTGGGTTTACCATTTTGGTTTCTTGTTTGGACGAAATTATGTTAAGTGTGTGAATGTTTATTTATAAAATAACTTTTCTGTCAGTTTTCTTATTACTAAAGATAGCGCAAAATCAAAAGTAGTTGTGGGGAATAGATTTCTTTTATTCGTCGATTAATACATAGAAAAACTATTTTGATTCAATAAACCGCAGGTCGAAAATTATAATAAAATTGGGTTTGCAAAAATTATAAGCTCAACTCTCATCTTCCTCTCAGATTAAGGTGATATCAAATTATGGAATATTTTTAATCATAAATCAGTATAATAATTGAGTGAGTTTGATAGACGTCTACTTTTATACACTTAATTAAAAAATCTCGATAGACTTGTGCTTGATGATTTAACTAACCGATTTGTATATATTCTAAACGGGATGGTAGTGAATTCAGTTAATCCGAAAATAGATTATCTTAACTCTGTTAATTGGCAACTTGGAAATAAAAATGATGTATGGTAAAAACTCTCTCTCTCTCTCTCTCTCTCTCTCATATATATTTGTATATGCGTTTTTTCACTTTGCGCAGATATTAGAGAATGAATCTTTTAGTGCTGGATTTGTTTCAAAACTAACCTTTCTATGGTTTGTTTTAAATCATTCTTGTCTTCTTCTTCAGAATAAGTGCAATACTAAGCAGACCTTTGTTGATCTTTTTTATTTCATTCGTGTCCGTCATTGCAAAAGCCTTTATTATCGTTATAAATTATCAGTTATTTGTGGTGGAAAGTGATTAGTTTTAGTTTTCGCAAGCATTTCGCAACAATAAAAGTAACCATCACACCAGTGCTTTATTTCTGAAGCGCCTTAAGATAAATGCAAGCGACGGATCCATTTTTAATCTTTTCATCATACATGACGACGGGAAAAAATTGAAGCTTCCGAATAAATGTAAAAGAGATTTGAACGAGAGAATAAGTCATCATGGCATGTTTAAAAATGAAAATACATAAAAAAAAAAGGTAAAACACATTTTATTCATGGGAATCCGTTACGATAAATTTTCGATGCAAAAGATTTCTGAATACAAGACAGAATAATTTTTCCTCATTTTGATTTTAAAGCAGTTCGTAACGATACTCGATATAAGAATCATAAGGAATGAAATAGTTGATTAAGTTTATCGTTTCTTCTCTGTTCATCAACAGAGATGAAACGATCAAAGTAATCACAACTCTCATTCCTTATTTTCGTATATTGAGTATCACTAACAACAAATTTTAAAACTCAAAATGGGAGGCAAAAATTATTTGTTTTGTTTTATTTATAGGGCATAATTAGTATGTAGCTTTCGTGTCTGTTAACTGGGCAATTATGAAAGCCTTATGGATACTGTTTAAGATATGAAAATTTATATATTCAATTACGTTCACTAGTGGCAAAAGAAATTCAGTTACTTTTTCACCTTCTTGAGGCCATATAAATTCTGAATTAATAAAGAAAATCTGACATTAAATCATTTTTTATGTGACAGAAAATACGTGAAATTACCAAAGTTCGTAACGTTTTCTCCTGCTTGCTAAATCAAGAATTCTCGCAAAGATTAGAAAAAATATGTTTTTTCAACTGGAAATTGGTGTTGATAAAACTAAATCTGGCTTTAGCGTGTGGGTATATTTGTTGTCAAGGATCACATGGTTTAGGCCTTAAACTGAAATGACAGACATTGTTATTCATATAAATATGAATTTTTCCCTTCGCTTCATTACATTTTAACTATCATTAAGTCGATTATTTATTACGATTATAGTAAGCAGAACATTCTTTTACCTTAGTCTCTTTCCGATTAAAGTAAAACTATACAATTATATAATGTTCCTGTGATTGATACTTGCCAGGGTTCTCCCCTCACCCTACCCCACCCAGCTCCTCCAAGGAAGACGCAATATTGTTGCCGTCGGATTATTTACTCCTAATATCTCGTCACTTGGTGAAGATTGGATGCGGTATCCACATCAACGCCACCAAGCGGAAAACCGCCCAAACAGATATAATAAAAAATAGACAAAACTAAAGAAAACAATGCTGGTTATTGCGGAAATTTATAAGTATAAAATGAAATAGTTGCACTCCCTAGAGAGCTTTCTTTTGGTTAATGTGGCATTGTGTGGTTATCACTAGAGTTCTAAGATATGTGTGGTGTATATTCAGCATGGGCATCTCTCTCTCTCTCTCTCTCTCTCTCTCTCTCTCTCTCTCTCTCTCTCTCTCTCTCTCTCCAGCTTTTAACTCCCTCTGTGTCAAACTTTCGAAGAAAAAAGAAGTGAAGAAATAGTCCCTGATACGTCGTTTTGGAACTTCGCACGGAAATTAAAGATATCAGCTACTTTGCGCATGACTAGACATTGCTCCGTCTAAAATCCCCCAGTTTGTTCGTCCCTATTAAAACGATCAATAAAAAAGAAAGTACTGATTCTACCGTGGAAATGAAGAGAGTGAGTGAGCTGACGAAAAAGTAGGAGGAGGTTTTTTGGCAAATAATCGTGATAAAGGGTTTCCAGAGAATTAGTGTGCGAATTTCCTCCCCCCACCTCCTCCTCCTCCTCCTCCTCCTCCTGGGAGGATCGTTCATCGATCTCGAGGTCGCAAATGAAACTGAAGCTGTTACATATTTTGTAAAGATTAATTTTCTTCTCTCGTGAAAAAAAATTCCTTGAGAGTTCCAACAACCTCTTTTCCCGGAAATTCTCGGCTGCTACATTACTCACAAGAAATACAATGTAATCACATATGATATACATAAGGAAAACGCAGGGATAGCATGATTCATTATTATTTTAAGATAGCGTTTATGTTAGTGAAACGTCTCATCATCTTTGCTTCAAGCCGTGAATTTCGAAAGCAATTTCAGAATGCTTGTTGTGTCTCACTCTCTTTTTTTAAATGAAAAAAAAATTATTGTCTGTAGAAACTTTATGATTTGTATTTTGCTATATTCTGTTGCAGAGTGCGCTGCGGGACACTGTTTTAGAATATGATGGCATGTCGTATTCAGGAGTTGTCGCCCCCATAAATACTAATCAGTTGTAGCTTATTTACTGACGTGTTACGGTTTTTGGTGTATGTGTTTGTGTACTTTCATTCAATTATTTTGGTAAGTTCTGCAATATTATTCAAAAGTTTCGTATTGAATTTTTTCCATCTTCACTTTTTTCTGTCGCTTTAATCACGTCTGTGTGTATTTAATTCCTCTATTTATTGATTTTAAAAAATAAATAAATAAAAATGATAGAAATGTCAGAGCAACAAAAAAAGAGAGAAGATATTTTGAGAATTACGCTAAAAGTACGGCGAGTAATAAATTTATCAACTGTGATGTGAAAAAAATATATGAAATGAAAAGAAAAAAAGGGAAGAATTTTAAACTTTTTATAATGTTGTTTTGCCACTAGGGCTTCACCATTAAGACTAACGATGAAAAATTTCAGTGAGGGAGCACATCATTCAGCTGTTTTTATCTGCGACAACCGGACTTGTTTTGCTTACATTCAACGCATTTCCACGCGTGCGCAAACACTAACACACACACACACACACACACACACACACACACACACACACACACACACACACACACACACACATTTCCACCGGTAACTAACATTGCAATATGAATTTTTCATATACATGGAAGCTCACTATATCCCTTACCATACCTTACCTAGTCTAGTGAAGTCGCTAGCTTACACAGATCCACAGTGGTTTTCTAGAGTGCTTCCGCTGTGTTTCATTTTTATATTTTCATCTATTTATGTTACTTCTTTTTCCTTTAGTTTTAATTTTTGCAGTTTTTGAGCGAATTTAGCTCTGTCAGTTTTCTAGTGATCTGCTGTTTTTAATCTGACTTTTGCTCTTTTCTCTTTACCAATGTTCCTGTTCAAGTGACCTCTACTCTTACACTCGACCTTTCTTCCTATTGAAGTGACCTTTACTCTTTCACTCTGCCTTGTGTGTTAAAGTGACCTTTACTGTTTCCACCTATTTTCCTGCTGAAGTGACCTTTGCTCTTACACTCTACCTCTGTTCCTACTGAAGTGACCTTTGCTATTTCTTTTTACCTTTGTTCCTATCGCAGCGACCTTTGATCTTTCACCCTATCTCTGTTCCTGCTGAAGTGACCTTGACTTTTACACTCTACATTTGTTCCTACTGAAGCGACCTTTGCTCTTTCACTCTACCTCTTTTCCTACTGAAGTGTCCTTTGCTATTTCTCTCTACCTTTGTTCTTATTAAAGAGACCTTTGCTCTTTCTCTCTACCTTTGTTCCTATTAAAGAGACCTTTGCTCTTTCACTCTGCCTCTTTTCCTACTGAAGCGACCTTTGCTCTTTCACTCTTTGTTCCTATTAGAAGACCTTCGCTCTTTCACTCTGCTTTGGTTTCTTTTAAAGCTGCCTTTGCTATTTCCCTCTACCTTTGTTCCTATTAAAGAAACATTTGCTCTTTCATTCTACCTTTGCTCCTGTTGAAGTGACTTTTGCTCTTTCAAGGTACATTTGTTCGTATTGAAGCAACCTTTGCTCTCTCACTTTACCTTTCTTCCTATTGAAGCACCTTTCCTCTTTCACTTTACCTTTCTTCCTATTGAAGCACCTTTCCTCTTTCACTTTACCTTTCTTCCTATTGAAGCACCTTTGCTCTTTCACTCTACCTTTCTTCCTATTGAAGCACCTTTGCTCTTCCACTCTACCTTTCTTTCTGTTGAAGCACCTTTGCTCTTTCACTCTACCTTTCTTCCTATTGAAGCACCTTTGCTCTTTCACTTTACCTTTCTTCCTATTGAAGCACCTTTGCTCTTTCACTTTACCTTTCTTCCTATTGAAGCACCTTTGCTCTTTCACTCTACCTTTCTTCCTATTGAAGCACCTTTGCTCTTTCACTTTACCTTTCTTCCTATTGAAGCACCTTTGCTCTTTCACTTTACCTTTCTTCCTATTGAAGCACCTTTGCTCTTTCACTTTACCTTTCTTCCTATTGATGCACCTTTGCTCTTTCACTTTACCTTTCTTCCTATTGAAGCACCTTTGCTCTTTCACTCTACCTTTCTTCCTATTGAAACACCTTTGCTCTTCCACTCTACCTTTCTTTCTGTTGAAGCACCTTTGCTCTTTCACTCTACCTTTCTTCCTATTGAAACACCTTTGCTCTTCCACTCTACCTTTCTTTCTGTTGAAGCACCTTTGCTCTTTCACTCTACTCTTTTTCCTATTGAAGCGAAATTTGCTCCTTCACTCTACCTTTCTTCCTATTGAAGAGAGCTTTACTCTTACACTCTACAACTTTTCCTGTTGAAGGGACCTTTATTCTTTCACTCTACCTGTTTGAAGTTACCTTTCTCTCTCATTCCACCTTTGTTACTAATGAAGTGAAATTTGCGCTTTTACTCCTTCTCCCGAGTGAAGTAATCTTTGCTATTTCACTCACTTATTGATGTGACCTTTGTTCCTATACTTTACCTTTGTCCTTATTTACGAGGCCATTGTTCTTTCTGTAAAAGGAAACTATTGAGATGACTTTGTCTGCCCATTCGCTCTTTTTCTGTCCGCACTTTTTCTATACGCCTTCAGATCTTAAAAGCTACTGAGACTAGAGGGCTGCAAATTGTTATATTGATCATCCACCCTTCAATCATCAAACATAACAAATTGCAGCACTCTAGCCTCAGTAGTTTGTATTTTATTCAAGATTAATTTAGACACAATCGTACTTCTGGCACTGCTATAGGTTCCAACAACGCAGGCCACCACCGGACCGCGGCTGAGTTTCATGGGCAGTGGCTAAGGGTTTTATGGGCCGTGGCTGGGGCCACCACCGGACCGTGGCTGAGTTTCATGGGACACGGATAAGAGTTTCATGGGCAATGGCTGAAAATTTCAAACAGCATTATACGCTATGCAGAAAACTCGATTGCGCCGAAAAAAAACTCTGGCGCATTTTTAAGTTGTTGCCTCTTGAACTGACTTTTGTTCATGCACTCTACCTTCGCTCCAATTGATGTGACCTTTGCTCTTTCGCAATACCTTTGTTACGCTCTTAATTTCGTTTGCAGCGAGTTTGTCACTTTGTTTTAAATTGTTTTTTGATTGACCTGCAGTCTATCAGCACGGCTTGGAATACGAGTTAGTGAGTGAGTGTGTCTTATGCTTTGCCTTGGGTAAGGAGATTTATATTTAAAAAAATAATAATAATAATAAACCCCTAATATAAACAGATACATTCCTCTCTCTCTCTAAACAGATACATATCTCTCTCTCTCTCTCTCTCTCTCTCTCTCTCTCTCTCTCTGAGGCTGCAGACAGTTCTTGAATGTTGTGGAACCTCTGACATATTAATTAAAAACGAAGCAATTGACATTTCATAGTGAAGTCACGGTTTCCGGGAAAGAAAATATATACAGTAGGTTTTCAACAGAGGATAAATAGATTTTTCTGTATTTATTATCTCTCTCTCTCTCTCTCTCTCTCTCTCTCTCTCTCTCTCTCTCTCTCTCTCTCTCTCTCTCTCTCTCTCATCTAGGAACTTGCTCACTTTGTGTGTAAGGCTTGAAATTATTCCAAAGTAGGACAGTCGTTCCACATTATTGAAATTCTAGACAGTAACAACCAAACAAACTTTTAATGCTGATTCGAACATAAACAGGAAATTACTGTGTCATGTGTATGCTACGTGAGGACGGCGAGTTACCT
>NC_089770.1:30949428-30984428 GCF_040412425.1 Macrobrachium rosenbergii | reverse complement strand
ACATCAAGAAAAAGAATTTCTGGAATCTTTTGTCTTCACAAAGACAAAAGATGGTTGAAACAACAAATATTAGAAAGAAATTATTCTGAAGAGATAAACATGTACAATAGATGTTAAATATTTGGGTATAAAACATTTAATATGGAAAGATCTGTCAAATATATCAAAGCCAAAGGTTTACATAAAATACTTTCCATTTATTAAAGAAAATCTCACACACCAAATGGGGTGCAGGACGAGACACCAATGTTAATGTTATACAATGCAACAGTACTATCAATTATAAATTATAGCTGTCCAATTTATTCAACTGCCTCAGAAACAACTTTAAAATCTCTAGATGCTTTACATCACGAGGGAGTACGTATATGTACAGGAGCCTTCCGCTCATCTCCAACTGTCTCTATTCTAGCAGAGGCAGGCCAGCTGCCTCTAAAATATTACAGAGATCTAATTACTTTAAGAAGAGGCTTATCCCTTCAAGCAGGCACATCTCCCTGCATCAAATAAATTTCTCAATCAAAATACAAATAATAACCCAAATCAAAACTCATTTAAAAAACTAATCATATATTGAATTTACATAACATGATACCTAAATTTACCCAAGAAATAAATCCGGTCACACCATGGACACTAAAAAGGGCAAAACTATGCATATATTTATCATATCTTTCAAAGAAATATATGTCCAACACAGAAATGTACGTGTACATCAACATGCCATGGAACACATATAAGACGGAAGGGTAATCCCTTCATAATCTACACAGATGGATCCAAAATGAAGGTGGAGGGCTCAACATCAGCCTATTCAAGTGATAAACTATCCAAATGGGCCTTCGCTCTAATATCATCAGTATTTACAGCAGAATTAACAGCCATACAATTGGCTCTCAAGATTATAACAAAAAAGGAATTCCTTCAGCACTCATATTGAGCGACTCAAGAAGTGCAATTGAAGCAATAGGATCATTTAAATCAAATAATCACCTTGTCCAAAATATACAATGGGAAATACATCAGTTAATTACAAACGGCCTTCAAATTCAAATTTGTTGATCCCAGCCCATGTAGGTATTGAGGGTAATGAGAAAGCAGATAAAGCTGCAAAATTGGCTTGCACAAATCCCCAACTACTATGAAAGCACCTATATCAGACTGGCTAGCATCAGTTAAACCCTTAATTTATAGGGATTGGCAAAATGATTGGACAAAAATATACCCCACAAAACAAACCAAAACAAATTAAGAACGAAGTTAAAAATGGCATTCTTCTACCCAAAAGCAAAGAATCAATGAGGTTATTTTAACAAGACTCAGAATAGGACACTCCAGACTCACACATGGTCATCTGATGTCAACTCCGCACACAAACCCAATAACTTGTGAAAGATGTAACATCCCAGTAACAATCAAACACATCTTGATTGACTGTCCCAGATGGCATCATGAAAGAAAGACTTATTTACAAAATAAATCAATAAAGGATATTCTAGCAGAAGGTAATAACTTTTCAATTAATAATATCATTCTTTCCTAAACAAAATTAAATTGATAAGTAAAATATAATCTCCTCCTTTTTTTTTTTTTCCGATTGTTTTTTTCTAACTCCCCTTTGTTATTATTTATTTATTTAGTTAACTACTTAAATTTTTATGTACTCTTTCCCCATTCTTTTCCCAGCCTGAGAAGAACCCTAAAAGAGTTCAGAGGTCTGGTTAAACAAATCATTTATAACTAACTAACTAACTATTTCTCCAGATTCTGTTGTTTCTCTTATTTTATTGCAGTCATTAGGGTTTTACTATCAGTTTTAACCAATGCTTCTAATTTTCTCCCTCCTACTATCTCTTCCCACAAATGTTTGAAATATATCAATCCTTCTATAGTCTCCCCCACACTCAAGAGTTTGTGCTTCAATGGTGGACTTTGCTACTCTTCTGGATTTTCTGGATTCCCACCTAATGGGACTTCGTGCAATCAGGTTGTCAAAGATATCACATAACCTAATTGTGTATCACCATCTTCAGTATTCCCAAATGAAGCATCTGCATAGGCTTCCCAATAAATCTTTTCTTCTAACTCATTATCACTTCTCCCATTATGCTCTTAGTTTTTATCACTATTTTAACCAGCTTTTCTCATATTTCGAGTCTTTCCTTCTTTAAAAGCTTTACTTAATTTACTAACATCATATGATATTTCTGGCATGGTATGTAGCAACCCAGTTAAACTGTCCTACACACTGATCTGTATTCTGTTAATTCCTTTTGTCCTAATACTTGGGATTACCTGTAAATTTCTAGCTTCTGGTTCTCTTATAGAATTTATATACTTACTGATTAGGACAAAGTCCATTTTCCTTATGCTCTACTATTATTCCTATATACTTAATACTTTTACTTTCTTGTTCTCCTACTTGCAATTTCCTTTCAATTTCCCAATTGTTTTTTTTTAATTCTTTGCTTCCCCCATAGAAAAATCATCTACATGTGTATGTAAAATATCATTCAATTTATTGTTTTTCCTCTAAAAAGAATATGTTGGTTCTAATCTACTTCTCTATCTCATTTAGGCATTGCATGATGAATCCCTTTACTGTGCTTTCTTCCATACCTTTCTCTCTGCTTGCAGGACTTGAACTTTCTTCTCCATGAAATTTGGCAGAAAAGGGTTTTAATCCAAATACAATTGGTTAGGGGAGAAACCATCGTATTTATCAAGCAGTTCCTAGTACTACTCCCCATCTTGTTGCTATGGACCAATCCACATCCTCATCATCTTTGGATTTTTCTTAAGTTTTCTTGTGATTATGCCTACTGTCTTTTCACACAATCCATTGCTCCATGGTAATTCAGATGCTGTGGCCAATACTTTGATATTCCATCTTTTGCCATCCTCCTTACTTTTGTTTTTGTCTATAAATTTCCCCGTTGTCTGATAATATTTTAGAAGGTGCTCCAAATATAGAAACCACCCATCAAAAGTGTCTTTATATAGTCTATGGTTTCTTTCTTTTATACAATAGCTTCTGGTTTATATTTCTTTTATCCAAAAGCCTGACAATACCTTGTTGCCATATCTGTCATTACCAAGAACTTCCTCTATCTATCTCTCCCACATTCATTGCTATAACTTCATTAAATGTCTTATCCAAGAAAATTACTGGTTTAGCTGGTTTTTGTATTTGTACATAAAACTTACGATTAAGTTTGTTAGTAACTTAATTTCACATTTTCTTTCTCTTCAAACCATCACTCCACTGTGCTGCCATGTTAGCTTCCATATTTTATCTCCACTTCCGTGACCAAATTGTAGATGTAACTTCATGATTGCACCTATAATTTCCCTTAGACTTTTCCCTTCCATCCCTCCAGTAACAATTCTTCTGTCCTCAAAATTGGTATTCTTAAGTGGCCCTGTTTGTCTTCTCTTAACTTTACCTTCATTTCCTAATACTTAAATTTTAACACACTTAGCTGTTAAATTTATAGTCATACCCATTTTACTCATGGTTTTCTTACCTATTAAACATGGTACATCAACATGCAAAATTTGTCTTCAAATAAAACTGTTTTTCAATGTCACTGGTGTTTCCATTACTTAAGGACTTGTATGGTGACTCATCGTAAATACACTTTATTAGACTCTTTCTTTAAACGTATCATTCATTCTCCTCAACTCTTCGTGATTCAAACCCAGACAATGTGTTATTGACAATCCCCACAAACTGTTGACTTAAAACATGCCTAAAAATGCATCAACCTCTTCCCAAGATTCTTCCTCTTATTTTACTAACTAAATATATACTTTTATTTTAATAATAATAATAATAATAACTTGATTATATGAACTTTTTCTTTTCTCCTATAAAAACTTCTTTTTCTTCCTGTCCAGTTTCTGATTTCTTCTTCTTTTTGAAAATTCTGAGGACAATCTTAGCCCAATGCCACCCCGATTTGCAAATTGCACAGTGTTATGTTCCCTTCTCTATTTATAGGATTTCTACCACCTTACTGATTCACTTCTCCCCGATATCTTTGGTTTTCCCCTCCTTTCCCAAAATTTGCATAACCTTCTGATCCCAACCACGGAGATTCCCTAATCCTCAAATATTCTTTTCATTATCTGCGACACTGTTTTATATTCCAACCTTTCTTGACCACAAGCTGCTAATACATTTGTTTTTCATTTTCTGAGATTTCCTTTTCTCTAGTACATGAAAACCTTTGAGCCCTTCAAAGCATGTTTTTCCCTATTGCTCTACTGCAGCTGAGACTCTGACTCTTTCACACCTAATTATAAAATCTCTTTCACTAGATTCTCTTTATTTTAAAATAGTTTTAATTTTACTATAATTTTTCATTTGTAAGTCTTTAGCTAGTCAGGGATCTTCTGTTGATCGTGATATTGATAATGCTAACATCAAGATTGACGTTCCTGTTATTTCTGTTGATCCTGTACCCAGTTCTGCTATGCAACCTACTCCTCTACCCTGCTGTGTCGCTTCTGAACCCAACACCAATAATAAGCATTGAATACAAAATTGATAAAAGGTAATGAATTGATTGGTAATCTATTGTAATAAGCCTTAACGGTTAAGGTTCCATTTTCAATAAGAGTGATTCAGAGCACCCTGTTGCTCCTAGCGTTAGTGTGTATTGTCGGTGGAGTGCCCAATTGCGCCTGGTGTCAGCGATGTGGCTGCCTATCCTGCCGATTTTCCTAGGCAAAGGTCAATGTCATACTCCCTAAACCTATTAGGTCAGTTGGGTCCTTTCTCAAGTAGTCACACCCTCTGTTGTTGAACTTCCATGCCAGGCTTTTGCCCCTCTTCTAGCAAGCAAGCGCCTCCGATGGTAGACCTGATTCAGAGCAAGCTCGACAGTATTTTGAGCCTGTTGAAGAAGGCTCTGTCAACCCCAACCTACAGACTTTGCTTTGTCTCCTGCTTTATCCTTTGATGAGGAAGAAGTTAAATTGGTCAAGACGTAGTCCTTCACCTTATCATCGCTGCTAAGGCATCTTCTTGCCACCCCAAATTGCTTTTTGCCTGTAGCTCTTTTTCTTGGGAGTCAGTCTTCCGAGTCTTCGAGACTACCCAATTAGTGCTCTTCCACTTCATCTGCCAAGAAAGCCTTGGATAAGGTTACTGAGAGATGGCTAGTGGAGAAGAGGGAACAAGATAGAGCCATTTTCAGCTTCCTCCCTTCTAGATTGTCCAAGAGGGACAGCTAACTTATGCCACAGGGAAGCTGCTCCTCTGGGAACCTAAGACTCCCAGGGAGACATCTCAGGGCTGATTGATTCTGAATATGCCTTTGATTCCAGCAAAGATCATGTTCATTACTATCAAGGGAGAACAGACAAGTGGTCTGCTATGGAGCATCACACCACCTTAAAAACTTTTACCTATTCAAAGTGTTGAGATTTTGTTGAGCAGTGGGCTGGTGAGCCTGTAAGATTAAGGAATGCCCAATGTACTGAAGATGTCCCCTAACTTGCTGGTGTTTCAGTCTTTGATAAAGTTATCAGGTATGGTTCTGCAGAAATTAGCTTCCCTTACACAATTGGAGTTTTAAAGAAGAACAACTGTGGTTTTCGAATAGACCTCAGAATAGTGACTTTCCCAGAAGTCCAAGCACTGTTTTCCCCGCTGGATCATCACCACCTGTTCCTGAAATTAGCAGTAAAAAGGTTCTGAAAGATTTAACAGGAAAGAAAACTTCAGTTGAACTATGATGCAAAATCTTGCCCAATCCTCTAGGCGAAACTAAGATGGTGCCCGAGATTATACCTCCAGGACAATATGAAAGGGGTTGCAGACTTGGGGCTTTCATGGCACGCTGACAAAGATCCCTTTCTGAGATCACTATCCTCCAGCAGATTCATCTTGTTTTGTTTATAATTTATATGAAGCCATTACAGGACTTCAAACCTTCTGTCTTGGATAAAGGCGCCTTCAGTTATACAGAAGTGGAATTAAAGGGAGAATGAAATGAAAAGGCCAAGATGGAATGTCAGTGTTCTGAGGGAAAGCTATTCTATTCCCTTTTGAAAAGCCACCTTTAAGCATCTTCCAATAACATTGTTAGTGGTTTCCAAAGGCAAAAGTTCTTTCAAGGCATCTCTTCAGAGAAGTTGCAAGACTGAGAATGGGGGCCAAAAGCATTCCACAATTGTTTTTTTGGTGTCCAAAGTTTAGGCTGGGTGAGGCCCGTTCCGTTATCAGCTACCAATATCTTTGTTCAGAAGACAAAGTTCAAGATGGAGACAAGAACAAACCGAATTTGTTCCATTCACCAGGAGACTTCACATCCATGATATAGGATGCGGATTCCACCCAATACACTGGTAAGCCCCGTTGTGTTTGGTAACAAAGTGGTTCTTAGCCGACGTAAAAATAAATCTAATCCTTCGGCCAGCCCTAGGAGAGCTGTTTCTGAGGTTTGTGTTTGGGAACATCAGCTCAGTGGTCTGAATTAAGATCTCCCTTTAATCGCCCATCTTGGAACTCTTTTTACTTGACTTGTACTTCGTAAATAAAAAATGTTCGAAAACCTTTCAAAAGACTTTCTTTTAGCCCAGGACCTGGAAAGAAAATGAATCAATTGGCTTTATAAAGTCAAGAGTTTGAAACAAAGCAAAATGGATTCTTTTTAGGAACGATATACAGATCTCTGTTTTGACTTTTTCCTATAAAGAAAAGAATGTCAGTATGAAATAAAGATAGTGGATTTCTTCTGGACAGTGGTTTGCTTTATTAGCTGATGTTTATCACTCTGAAGGTTATCATCCATATAAAAATTTGTACTTGGTCAGATTACAGTATGAGACTCTTGGGTAACTTCTTAAAATAGAATCAGTTGGTACAGGAGAAAATACTGTGTGTGTGTCCAAGTGACTCCAGAGATAAAGAGAGAGATCTGAGAGAGAGAGAGAGAGAGGAGAGAGAGAGAGTTCATCTGTTTGCAGAACTTTCAAATTTATAGAGGATCTGCACATTGATTTAAAATGTATTTAGTTGAAGAAAATCTCATCTGGCACTCAACAACAATCACAGTGCACCCAACAGACATTTTAACCTATATCAAAACTTGGGTCTTTATTTTGGCTCCTTTAAACAGGAACAGTAAAAAAAAAAACCATTCTGCTATTAAGAGCATTTTCTCTATTACTGGCTCTACTGAAATACTTCAGGGAAGTTCAGACAGCACGGACAAGATAAACCACCGAAAATACTGCGTTGCATTTTACATTTGTATCCTTGTTTGCTATATATATATATAATTGTGGGGACTATATCATAGACCTGTTACTATCCAGAAACCATCGTATATATTTTGCTATAGTTCCGGATCCTTTAGTATGGGCAACCGATGCCATGCTTCAGGACTGGGTCAAACCTTATATGTATGCAGGAAACTGATATAGACACAATGTGAGAATCGGGGGATCAGAACAGCCCCATATATAGAGAACTTACTATATATATATATATATATATAATGGTGGGATCATGTGTATATATATATATATCCATTTTTCTTATGTATATATTATGGTCCATTTATATATGATATATATATATATATATATATTATACCTATGACTATGTGGCACCACAACTATATGACCTTATAACCATCATTTTATAGCATATGGTATACATACATATACATAGACTATATGTTCATATATTCCCAAATTGGACATTTATAGACTGGTATATGATAGGAATGGCCCAATATAGCCACCTATCATATATATCACCCCTGGACTTATATATATGGGGTTATGTATAAGATATAGTGTATCAAATAAAGATATATTACATATATGATTTCAATATAAGATTATATATATGATGTCATTATATATATTGATGAGGCTATGCTATAGCAAACATGGCAAAAAATTATACTGTATTGATGTTATTATATAACTGATGGTACCTATAATACAGGTGTAATTAATATAAGGCAAAAACTTCAATAAATACTATTTGAACGTATCCATATAATTTGTTGTCTGTTCTTTGCTTTTGTTCATATTTTTAAATTGACAGATGAAATGTGGACAAAGCATATGTAGGTGTAATGGCATTTTTAGTTCCGATGGTATGCAAAGACTGGTTCCCTGGAAGAAATCTAAACAATTTTGTTGGTTTTTTATCATCATTAAATGGTTTTTGCGATTCGTCTGATGTATTTATTTCCTGGAGCACCTGTTTGAAAGAGGTTTAGGCATCAGTAACCCTGTTAGTTCAATACCAGGAAATTTTAATTGTTCATGACAAGCTCAGCCTTGTTGTGTTTGATTGAGTTATTGTAGATTCCAAAATCTGGAATCAGTGACTTTCAGCTACTTTGTGATAACCAGGTAATGCCCCGCTCCAAATCAGTTTAGCGTGATTAAATACAAATCATCTGTCCCAGTTTATGAGAAATCACCTGTTACAGGTGGACCATTAATCCGGAGATCACTGGGACCTGCAGGGCGCAGGATTAGTGATTTTCTCATTACAGACCGCTTAGATTAGAATACCCATAAACTCAGCAGCTTATTAACCATCCCATCCTATTTAAAATACCCTGTAAATCAGTACAAGCTGGTTAACAAGGAAAAGGAAATATTAAGTGGAAATCAGGATTGAAATTTGAATTGTTCTGGGCAATTAAATGGTACTAGTAATCTGTTGTGACTGGGACTCATTACTCCCACGTCCAAAGTGAAGAACTGTTATTTGCAACTAAAGCATTCACATGTCTCGAGGAAGGGCCAACATCCAATACCTGTCTTCTTCATCTTGGAATTCTTTTGATATATTTTTCACATTGTTGTCCATATTTTTTTACTGTATTTTCTAATTTTTAAATTTTAATAGCCAAAAAATATGGTTTGAATAGGGTACAGAGTTTACAAATGACAAACTCATTTGCTGGCATCAACTTGTAAAACTTGTTTTAGTTCGAGAGTTACACTTATAGTATATTTTATGCTATTCTCATCTATATTTTTACAAAATTTTTTTACCTATGTTTTGGAGAGTTCAACCCAAATATCAGAAATGAATCATGTCCATAGGGTGGAGTATGAACTGGTTTTCAAAAGTCATTTGTCCGTACAAAAGAAAGATACCGCTTATTTTGTTTCATCAATTAAACAAATTTTTTGAAACTTAGTGTGAAGTGAATTACAGTAATTCGTTCCAGGCCACTTGAGACAATGCCATTTTAAGGGGAGTGCACGCTTACATAGAAATAATGCCCGATTTTTGTGGAATTTTTATATTACATATATATAAGGTGATGTTCAGAAAAAATTTGAGTGATCGGATGATTAATTTGGATTTTATAAAAAAAAAAAAAAATTAAAAAAATAAAAATGATTCACCCCTTCATTTTTAGAGCTATTGCAATGCGGCTTCATACACAGAAAGTATATCACAGCATGAAAAAAATAATAGGAAGAGTTTTTCTACTTTTCCTTTTTTTTTTGGATGGGGGAGGGGGGATTTTCCCCCCTAATTTGTATAATTTGATTATCACGGGTTCCTCGTCAACCTAAGAAAAAACCTAGCCCCAAACAAATATTCATCTTTCTTTCCTCTTTCCAATGGTATATTTAACTTTAAAATTGGCCTAAAAATAAAAATGTAGTTCGCATTTGAAGTGCAAGAAAGTGAAAACTGAGAAAAACGACCGTAAAGATCAACAAGTGGTTTTTTTGGCACTCGTGAAAAAACTTATCTTGGAGCATGATTTTGGTTGATTTCTGGCTCCAGGTCACCCCCTTCCCTCTATAAAAGGGGTATTATTCGCTCGAGGCGAGGGTATCATCAAGTACCACCTGACATTGTTGCCTTGTTTGAAACTAAGAAACTAAAGTTTAGTAGCTACCAGGCTGATACTCTTGACTCATTTTCAGTAGTTTTATTCACTTGTTTGGTCTTTTTGGTCTTTGGAGTTTGATTTTCAAGCGTTTTTGTCTCCCGAATGAAGAACTTCCTCTATACTTTCACTTGTGCCAAACAGATGTGTTAGTAAGTTGAATTTCTCACAGCCAAAGTTGTGTTCAATTTCCTCAATATTTATCTCACTCAATTGATGGTGCTGAGATTTTTCATTGCTAATTCGCTTTGCTGGGGCACTAACCGTAAACCTACACGATTGGCACCTCATTAAAATATCAGTATCCCATCTATTGGCAGAGACTTCCACCTGAACTTTACCCCTGCAATTTCCTACCTTGCATCTAATACCCGACACTATTCTATCTGACTGAGATCTAGATATAATGAACTTGTCATCATATACTCCCTTTTCATCATCCTTTATTCATTTCATCAACTGTGAACGTATTTTTGAAGGTGAAAGTGTATAGATTGTATATAGAGTTACTGGATGTAAAAAAAAAGGCAAAAAACACTGCAAATAGCGAAAAAATTGCTCAGAGTAAAAGTTGTCCCACCACCCACTTTCAATGTTTGGTGGCAACTGTCTCCTAGACGCAACGCATTCACCAAGGAACAAGCCATTGTTGTTGCCAGACATAGACGAGATAAGGTGATATAAAAATCAAAATAATTAATAAATTAGGCGAATAAAGGAAAAATGACAATAATCATTAGAGCCAAACGTCAGCCCTACCTCACTGTGTGGGAGGCGGAGGCCCAAAACCCCATCAATTTTAATATTTCGAAAAAATGCTTTGGTCACATGATAACGAAGGTGTTGCTCATGTCTTACGGCCATTTAACCATTTTTTTAATTTCAAAATATTCATAAAAAAATCTAAGAGTGCGCTCCTTAATCCTTAAACCTCTTCTCAAAAAGGTGCTCCAGGAAACACGACCACCAGACGAATCGCAAAACAGGAGTTAATGAGGCCAAAAACCACCAAGGAATTGTTTATTTCCCTCCTTCTTGGGAACGGTCACTTGCATACCATCGGAGACTTAATGCCACACCTACATATGCTTTGTATATATACTCCTGTAACATTTCATCTGTCCATATTTTACCAGTGAACATGAGCACAGAAAGAAGTGCTCGAAATATATGGTTGCAAATTCAAAATAGTGTTGAATGGGCTTTTATATTATATATATATATATATATATATATATATATATATATATATATATATATATGTGTGTGTGTGTGTGTGTGTGTGTGTGTGTGTGTGTGTGTGTGTGTGTGTGGGTGTGTGTGTGTAACTGAGTCACGAAAGTAAGGAACTTGATGAAAATATAAATAAAGACAAAAGCTATGAAGGAAAGAGAAATAATGGAGTGCTGCAAGGCCTCTCTACTTAGTCTGCTAAGTAAAGGACAAGTCGAAAGGCCTTGCAGCACTGCATTGATTTTCTTTCCTTCGTGGATGCTGTCTTTATATATATATATATATATATATATATATATATATATATATATATATATATATATATATATATATATATATATATATATATATATATATATATATATATATATATATATTATACAATTTATGCTTATACCAAATTTCTGATATTCTCTGTCTGTCTGTCTGTCTCTCTCTCACATTTAGAAATATATCAATGTATAGTAAGTCATCAATAACATTTCAGCAATGCTAAAATAGTGTATTACATTACATTCCCATGGAAAACGTCCCGTAGAGTGTAAAACATTAATACAACAGCTGTTTCTCTAGCCATAATTCTTTGTTTAAGTTCAACTTAGATTAACTGCAGCATCTCTCCGTGTTACGACACCTATAAGAAGCAATATCCTCTCATTTTTCCCTTTCCTCAAATGTCCGCAAGAATAGCAGTCCATTTTGCGAGATAATAAACGCATCTCATTAACGTTTATCGCTTTCTGAAACTATTCTGGGGATTAAAGGCGATATCTCTTTGAGGACGTTTGCACCCGAAAATGCTTTTGAACCTCGATGTCATTTCGGAATTTGTTCAATAATTCGATGACAGTAGATTCTTCTCTCAGGAGATTGCAAAAGAATGCAATTGTTCATGTGTGCGAGGGTTTCTTCTTCTCCTTTTCCTCCTATCTTCTCTTCCTCTTTATTTCTTTTCCGTTTCCTCATATCAAGAAGCTACACAGAGATACCGCATATTTCTTTCTTATCATTATCCCATTTGTTCCCCGAGAAGAGAAGAAGGAAAATAAGGACAAGTACGGAGGAGAAAGAGGCAGGAAAATGTTATTCTGTCCGTATGTCATTTTCACTCTTCTGTACTACAGAGGAAAATCAAAATACCTGCTTTATGTATTTTATTGCTAATTGCAATTCCTTTGCTTTTCGTCATTTGTATTGCAATTAGTCTTTCCTTCCTTCTCTGATGGGCATAACATTGCATTACCAGTGAAAAGCAAGGAAGATGGAAAAACACTACAGTATATATATATATATATATATATATATATATATATATATATATATATATATATATATATATATATATATATATATATATATATATATAGATATATATATATATATATATATATATATATATATATATATACATATACTGTATATATATATATGTATATATGTATGTATATATATATATATATATATATATATATATATATATATATATATATATATATATATATATATATATATATATATATATATATATATATATATATATATATATATATATATATACATATATAACATATATATATATATATATATATATATATATATATATATATATATATATATATATATATATATATATATATATATATATATATATATATATATATATATATATATATATATATATATGTATATATATATATATGTATATATATATATATATATATATATATATATATATATATATATATATATATATATATATATATATATATATATATATATATATATATATATATATATATATATATATATATATATATTTACATATGAATGTGCTTGTATGTAAGTATATCATGAAAATTAGCGCAAATAATAAGTATCGTAGGCGGGATAAGAAGAGAAAACGACGGACGAAGCCAAATAATGTTCTTGCGGAATCTTCACTTCAAGATTAGTGAGATGTCTGTTGTGATCTGATTTATCTTGTAAGATTGAGGTTTCCAGGAATTACTCTCTCTCTCTCTCTCTCTCTCTCTCTCTCTCTCTCTCTCTCTCTCTCTAGTTACTGGAAAGTCGTCGGTAATTTCTGTATCCAGAAAGTGTCACTACCCATGCAAAACTAAGATTTTTTTTATTGTTTCAGTTTTTTGTTGGATTGTTAATTATTTGTTCTTTCGTTCTTTCTGACTTATCGAACTGCAGTACTTACAGGCTACAGATCGAATTGCCAAAACTTTAAAGATTTTTATTTTCATTTAAAACTTTTTTGTCTTCATGTGGATTATGTTCAGGCGAAATCGTAACAAGTTTCCTTATACTTCTTTCAAGTCTGGAGGGCACCCCTACCTTCAGATCAAAATATCTTGCCCAAATTGAAAGTTAAAAGTGTTCTTTATTATACAAAAAAAAAAAAAAAAATGCTGTTTCAAAGCGCAATAATTTCAGGAATTGTCAAATGAGCTAAATAACCATTACCAAATTTGGTGTCTGTTGAGTGGCGCTTTTTGTTCCAAAGATTTAAGATCCTGTTTTCAAAATGCAATCTATCCTGATCAAGGAATATAAGTTAAAAGCTTCTTTAGATCTTTCATTTGTTAGGATTTTATAGAAATGGAATGCATTAACAGCCGTGTAGTACTGTATTGCATGTAAAATACCGGCATGCATTTTTTTTTTTATTTTTAAAATATGTATCACTTGAAATTTATTCAGTGAAGGATCGTATATCTGATTAAACACATCACTACGGGCATCATTAATTCCATGGCCATATTTCACCTTTATTAGAATAATATTTCCGATTAAACATAACGAACAAAATAGGTTTTTAACAGATAGAAAAAATTTACTTGTTAATCTTTAATGCACCAGCGCCAGTAAACCCGCCGTCAAAAAAAAAAAAAAAAATACTGAATTACCATGCGCAACACTTTAAATGTGATGACTCTACAGAGGACAAAATAAAGTTTTTCTAACTGATGAACAAAATACAGAGGCCCAAATGTAACTACAGAAACCACTTTTAAAACCTCAGTGACAACAGCTGCCAAACAAATTCTTATCAGCCAGGTTGCAAGGGGCATCCAAAATATTCAAACAAAGGAAGCTTCCAAGAGAACGACCACATAATGGAGATTGAGCGGTTGTGGAAACGACCAAATAAAAAGATAAAGTGGCCAGGCCCTGCCAGAGGTTAGGTGACCTGGGCTGTTGAGCAAAAGGCAATTAAGATCTGACATTAGGTCTTTTGGACAATAGTGCCCCTGGGCATTACTGAAAATAAACAAAAACAGGTCAAATTCAGAATGATAAGTGTAGATTTGTTTATTGCACTACCACCACAAATCAACATAGGTTCGTTCATTGTATTTGCAACATAGTGAAGTAAAAGCCTGTCCATTGTATTTTTGGCGTGAAGCTCATTCATTACATTATGCCATGATTATTACGCTAATTCAAACGGTAACGCCATCTCCAAGATACAAAAATTAAATTCATGTCACAAGGACAACACAAACTTTTATAATTAAAAGTGTAGTATTACAGCAACGTTAAGTTAATTTGCTTGTCCTGGAAATTGTTTTTAATGAAAAAGTGAAGAGCTTAACTAAAACAGACTTCTGAACTCGGAATTTTAATTACTAAAATAAAAAAAAAATTGAAATAAGAATATTAATCTATTGAACAGTTTCAGTCCATCGAAATAAATAATGATTACGTTTGCCTGAATTTCGACACTAAACTTCAGTTTAAATACAATGCTTATAAGTTGCGTTAAAACTTATAAACTAAGGAGAAACACTAAGAAACTAAATAAATTTTTTAAACAATGTACGCAGATAAGCATTTACGTTACATCTGAAAATTTCAAAAATAAAAGCAGAGAATTAGGGTACCTAAGTTTTAAAAATGGCTACACTTACCATCTGAGAGAAATAACTGAATTAGCTAGTTGGTTGAAACCTCGGTCATATGACCTACGGAACAAGGCATGGGAGGGCCTCCACCCCTAAAAAAAGAGAGGGTTTAGTCAGTTAGTACAAACTGTGCAAACCTCACCTGCGTTTCTTCACGATTACTAAGCCAAGCGTGGAGAGCAGAGAGTCCTATTTTACACCGTTTGTTTCGAAATCACAAGCATCTAGAAGTAAATATAATTTTCCATTATTGTAGGCAGTATTATGACTGGACATTATAAAAGTTTTCTTTAATCAATAAGTAAATAGTACAGTGTATAGTCCATCACATTTTTACACTACTTAAAGCAGATCTAAAACTCAATGCAAAACTTTACACATTGAACACAAACGAACGAATACGAACCTTCTTAGAGCCACATGAAATTTCAAGATGCAAACTAAAAATCCAACCCTCAGTGCAGCTTTTTTAGAAACACTTTTTGTCCACGGCAATTCCTAAAAAAAAAAAAAAAAACTTTTGTATTATGGAACTAAATGACCTTCGACTTGCATAATGTTTTCATTGCAGGAAAAAGTAAGTCAGATTAACAATACAGGAAAAAATCGAGATAAGTATTCAAGGTTTTTCTTTCAAGACAGAACGTTCCAACTGAGACATGATAGGTTAGGAAATTTAGGTTATGCTCGTATACCACAACATTTATTACTAAGAATAATGAGATAGCAAACGAGCCAGGAAAACAACGGAAACTAGAAAACAATCCACAAATAAACTTTGTCAGGTTGACTAGAAGTAATACTTGAGCATTTCAGACATTGCTATAAAAAAAATTACTTGTCACTAAATGGCACTGAACTAAGTAATGTCATCAAAGAACCAAAACTTGCAATATTCAGCTGAAGGTTTAAATATCCTATTAAATTCGTAAACAAGTAACAAATAACCCTAGAGTCTCCAGCCAGGCAGTTTCAACCCCTTTACGTTGCCTTTCCTTGCGACTCTCACCCTTCCGCCATGCCAGCCTACAGATTTCGCCAAAAACATTGCTCAACACCAGCGTTAAACAACACTAACAATGCCATACTCCAGTAGTACCAAGCGCAGTGACTCATATATTCTCTTTACTCCTAAAACAGCTATAGTCGTTGACGACGCTACGAAGGAAGATAGAGTTACTGTGTATTATGTCTAATGTTGATAATTAAGGCACTTATCGGAGTAAATCACAGAAATTTCAATGGAAACTTAGCTAAACTTAGTAAGCACCTGGAGTGAGGCTAGTTGTGACGTAAAGAATGACATCAGGCTTAATAGCGTTGTTCCCAGTAGTGTGATAATGATCGTAGAAACACAAATATTTAACCCTCTTGTTCAGAATTACGATAATATTACGGTTTCCATTGGTGATACCACGGGTAATGAATAAGAATTTGGTATAGTATAAATTTGACAACATTTTAGCAAAGGAATTTGGTAAATATATCCTACATATGGCAATATTACTATTTTCATTGTACAATTTTACGTTGACTATAGGAATACATAGCAATTATAACCCAATTTCTATTTACATTTTCTTGATCAGTTATGCAAAACTTTTGGAACTGGTGAAGCACAATAATATTGAAATCGAAAGTTCTTCACTTCTGGTCTGCTCAAAGCGTAAGACCGTGATTCACTCAAAGTTGTGTTAATCTTAACTTAAACAAACAACAGCATATCCTTTTACATAATTTTATATTAAAAGATTTTTTTTTTATTTCATATTTCCTTCAATTTCAATAAAGTTCAGTACAATCAATGGATTAGTGGATTATAAAAATTAGGCCATTGCCTAAGCGCTTGGACTATGAGTTACGAGTATCATACAGCACTACAATGCAGTTATGATTAGCCTACAGGAAGTATATCTATATAATAAACGATGTAAATGAAATACTCAAAATTTTGAAAATTGAAAAAATTATTAACTTCAAATTCATAAAAAAATAAACAGATAGATAAAACCGGGAATGCATAGACTCACTGATAACCACTCAACAACCCTACAACAACATTAGTGTCAGTTTCAAGCAAATGAATAGAGTGTACGGAAACAACGAAACTGACACAGAGACACACACAAAGAATAATAAATGGGGAGTTATGTGATATATTAAATACTTTGGATTTATTATGGGATTGATCATGCATTAAGGAAGTTAAGGTTACAACACTTGCGTTATGTTACATTCATTTAGCAGGACTAAGCAGGTACACATTAACCGGAACTTCTGCGGCAATATGAAGCAACAGAAACTCCAGGGTAACAATGGTTTTCACAGAGTTGTTACTGTAAAACCTGGTGCATACTTCAAGCAAAAGAAAACGTGAATTGCGCCAAGGAACTGTATTACAGAATTAATATTCTCATTTGATGCCCATTCCTTTATTGTACTTTACTTAAGAGACATGAATCATCTAAAAGATGAGAGAGAGAGAGAGAGAGAGAGAGAGAGAGAGAGAGAGAGAGAGAGAGAGAGAGAGAGGGTAGGTGTTTGTGTGTGTGAAACAATAGAAGAATTCCATATACTACTACTATTACTACTACTACCAACATCTGGGTCTTCATTCATAAAGTATATGGGCAGGGTGTCTTGTAAAGTACGTCATACTACAGCAGAAATGAGTTGGAGGGTCTTCAGTAATGACGTTTCACTAGCCTCCCCTGGGTGCTTACTAAATTTAGCTAAGTTTCCCTTGAAATTTCTGTGATTTACTCCGACAAGTGCCTTAATTTTCAACATTAGACATCTGTGCATATTTTTGCCGAATAGGCCGTGGCTTCAAATAGTTATTTCCAAAATACGATCCATATCCGATGCTTTGGAAAGATTTTATCGAAGAAAACCAATTAAACACGGCCCTGAAATGCACAGTAGGATTTTCAAAAAAGGATTGAGAGTCAGGATTTTGAGACAAGGATGACGGATACTACAAACGAAAACTAGACTTCCATGTCAACAGCTCTATCTGTCAAAAGGTAAACAATCAAAATGGGAGGGCCTCGACGAGGTAATCCTTACCTCACACTCTTTCCTAGAAGACAATGGACACACCATTCAGACAGCAAGAGTATGTATGTATGTATGTATGTATGTATGTACGCAACATGGCCAACGCCAGTCTTGACATTGAGCAGACTTTGCCTTTGTTATATCAAAAGGGGGAAATTATATCTGTTGACAAAATTAAAATATCCGGTGATGGAAGACCGCCATTATTTGTTTACATTTTAACTAATGCTTAGGGACACTAGGGTCTCAATAAATCATAGGCCTAAGATTTCTATAGCTCATTTCACGAAAGATAACTAGAAACTCCTCCGGTCTAGAAATTCATGTGATTCAATCACGTCGACAACACATCCGTCATCCGCAAGGATTAAAACACCTTCGCAGACGGATTACTTGGGATCAAAGTCTCGTATTGTAATGCTGTGGAGGAGTCAGTGGTTACGTATTTGAGACCAAAATGCACGGAATAGTTCCTATGAATGTTCGAAACGCTGGTTCATTATGCTTCTCAGATGTTATTCTTGGTTCATGTCAAAGTCCTAAAAACCGACAGCTCGTGTTTTTAAAACTCAAGCTGATAGAATATACACCTATATACTGTACATAGAAGTATATAAGAAGACTTTTTTTTTATTTCGAGCTCAAATTCTCTGATAATTACTGTTGGGGTCAGACAAATAAAGTTAAACCAAAACAAATAACGAAAGTACAAAACGAACAACATGCTTCAAAGCATGAACATGTAAATAATGTAATCATTTCCTGATGCATGAGAAAAGATTGTGAAGATAAGGAAAACTTAATAACATTATCATACCCACTCTCTAGAGATACGAGAGTATGACCCCAATAACATGTGAAGCCAGCCAAACTAGACAAGAGACGTGCAGCTTTTTACGAAACAATACTAAAACACGAATTCATAATATATAGACGACGGCACTTCCCTTCACTTCCACCAGAGAGAACCGTAGAGAGGGCCGACTTCCTATGTGCTGCATTGTAATCGGCTGAGCGCCGGCGGCCATTTTGATTGTGTGTAACTGGAGGCTGCTAAAGACGCATCATTCCGTCATTGCAGCCGAGTCCACACCAAATTATCTCTCCATGGATCATTTACACTAGACAGGCCACACCAAGAAAACCTTTGGATCGAAGGGAACAGAGTGTTCTGCCACTAACTGTACAAAGTATACAAAAACAAATAAAGAAGTGGCCTTCTACTCTTTTCCAAAGGGCAAAACGAGGTGAGCACATTAGTGTGTCAGCCCATCTGCTTGTAAGCAGCTTGTTTACTGCTATGTACTATTCATTATTGTTCTCAAAGTGTACAGTTTATGAAGCAATTGTATGTTACAATGAGACTAAAATATCAATTGAAAATCAAGAACAAAGCATCCAAAGAAAAGAATTTACGTAAAAACAGAAAACTGTTGAAAAATTCCCATAAATGAATTCATATTAATCCAATGAGTATTTTGTTAACAGGTCTTCACACTGACAGATAAGTATAGCCCTGTCTAACTCGATTAAGCTCGGTGTGTGTTAATGCTTTTGGTGGTGGACTGGTGGTGATTTTAATGCTAAACAATGTGTGCTATGTGTACGTGTTGATGCCTTTGGTGGTGGTGCGTGATTAGTAATCAAATACTCCCTATTTCCAATAGGTTGTGCACAGGCATGGCATTTTGTGCATATTTTGCTAAGGCATGGTATTTGCGAAGGCTTGACATTTTGCTAGCATGTTCTTCTCCTAGGGCCTATTATATCTGCCATCATTTAATGACATTGAAGTACAATAATTACTTTTCCAGATGCAGTCTTTTCACAGGTAATTTTACATAGCCTAAATGTTTGAAAATATGTATTATTTTATTTTACAGAACTTTGAATAAAATCGTTTAAACATTTTTCCGAGAGTTATTTTTATTTTATTTTACTGAACTTTGAATAAAACTGTTTAAACATTTATGGGTTATTTTTTTTTTTTTTTACAAATATACCACATACATGTCTAAAAATATCTGAGAAGAATAAAATTTGTATCCCACTAGAATTACCTAAATAAGTATTATTTGGAGCAAAGTCTGTTTTGCTTATCTAGTCACATTTGAGTGGTCCTCTTACTATTACATACGTATATAGGCCTATTTGTACCCTCATTTTCTGATATACGTCCATAAAACGAACAATCATAACAGCTGTTGAATAAATAAACATTGGCAGTTTGTTGTGCTTCAGCATAAAGACAAACTGTTGGCCCTACAGTGGGTTGCAGTGCACTCAGAGCATATTTGTTTACAAAACGTTGCTGTCACTGCAGCTCCAGTTACACACAATCAAAATGGCGGCCAAATTACGCTACACATGAGAAGTCGGACCTCTCTATGGTTCTCTCTGCTTCCACTAAGTTAGTGACCCTGTAGTTAATCAACTCAGGCCTCGGGCCAGTCCTAGGAGAGCTGTTAATCAGCTCAGTGGTCTGGTGAAACTAAGGTATACTTAACTTAAAGAGTCATTATCCTGATAAAACTGCTGTCTTTGATGAAAAAACAAGGGTGAGCATTTTTCCATGCAGAAACTTTACAAAGAGTAATCCATGGGATTCAAGGCTTTTCTTGACAGATATTAATTGATACTTTTCCTACACCAGGGGCTGGGTTTTTAAAGGTGCTGTTGATATTTTTTTTTCAGAGAGAGAGAGAGAGAGAGATTGGCTGAGAAATCTGTACGGTAACTACTCCAGCAAAAACGCATTTTCTAGTACCAAGTCCTTATGTTAATTAATCGGACGCAAAACTATTAATATGGCAGTTTTATAATAATACAGTGGCCTTCTGTAGGCTGATAATACATAGAGTTCTGCAGTGTGGTGCCAACTTGAATTAACAATACAATTCAAATGAAGAACGAGTGGTGAGATAATTGCGTCATGATGACGTCAACGAGGTATGTATCGAAACTTTTTGGTACATCTTAATTCTGGAATTCATAATATCGTGCAAGTAATTACGTCCGTAATGAACATAAGAAAAAAGATGATATATACGTTGTACGAAATGAACTGAATATAGAATTTAAGTCAAAGGCCAAGGGACTTTTCAGCGCTGAAAAGGAAATTGACAGCAAAAAGTTTGAAAGGTGTGACAGGATGAAAACCTCAGAGTTGCACTATTGTTAGGAGAGGCTAGAAAGTAAGATGGAAGAAAGAAAATACGAAAGGAGGTACAGTAAAAGAAACGAAGGGGGTTGAGGCTAGGGGCCGAAGGCACGCTACAAAGAACCTTAAGTAATGCCTACAGTGCACCGCATGAGTTGCACTGACGGCACTATCATCCTACACGGGTATATTGATTGTGGGTATGCTTGTCCCTATGCGGGTATACTGATTGTGGGTATGCTCGTTCCTTAGTGCTTATGCATGTGCTGTTAAAATTTTCTCAAAGATATTGTGTTAGTCTGTAATCACTGTCTTCAAAATACAGCATGCATGTTGGTGAGTAACTGAACTTGATAATGCCATTGTGCTTTGTCAGTTTTACCTATTATAGTCCCCTATAGCCCAGTATTCAAGATCTGGTTCACAAAGACCAGTTTTGCTGGTCGTGGTCACATTGCTGCATCGTTACACGTGGTATTTGTGTTCCCATTTTCTGAAATTATATTTTGAATTTATTTCAGTATTTTTGTCCTGATTTTTGGATACAAAGATTGGTCTGTTTCTGTTATGACTTAATTTTAAACAACAATGTCCCCTAACAGCTGAATGTCTGGTCCTCTAAAGTCAAGGTGAAGTCTTTTTCATTCTGTCCTGGTTGTTAGCCTAGCTCATCTTTTGGGGATTAAGTACAGCTTTGGTAATTACCAGAGTGATGTTTAGCAGAGTTGTACCTCATGTGGTGGTTAGCTTTTCTTTGCTAACATTTAGAAGTGAATAGTCCAAAGACTTTTTCTGGTAAGCAGAAAGAGAATACCTTGAAAAGTAAAAATTTTAAAATATAATATATATGCAGATCCATTAGGTGAATGTCGGTCAAGTGCATGAAGTAGTAATAGTCTTGAGTAAGCAAGGACTAGAAACTGGAATAATTTATACTCGTACAGTTGGCTGATAGTAGGTACATGTACTGAAAATCTCTGAAATTAAACCTGCTTTGGAAAATTTGAATGTCTTTATAAAATACCATTAACACGCTTAAAATTATGGTGTAAATTTTTCCAGCTTTAAAACAAAATGGTGCTTGAAAGTAGTACTGTATAATCAATGCAACCCACGTTACAGAAAAAGCTCTACACTTGCGACAAACTATTGCTTATATGCTAAAGGATTGGAATGGTAAAAGAACACTAATAACTTGTACGTCCGAAAGGTTTATAAAGCTACTTTGAGATATGCGGCACTGAAAAGAGTGGTATGAGGTAATCTACCTGCATTCATATAAAACCACATAACTGCACATTACAGATGAAAATAGATAACTTATTCAGACATAAATGTTATACTATAGGACAGTGTGAAAGTGGCATCCTACAGTGGAATCTCTATATATAAAAATGGATGTATGTATGTGTGTGGAAGTTCCACATACTCTCTGAAATGCATTGAGCAATTTCAACCAAACTTGGTATACATATGACTTACCATCTTGGAAAGAACACTGTGGGGGTAGGACATCACTGGCACCGAAGAGGGGTGGGTGTGGGAACGGGGTGAAATGTACAAATTACAGAAAACGACAGATATTAGTATCAAATCCATCGTTTTCGAGGTTGCTGAGATGAATAGGGACACTCCTGATGCCCTTCAAGTCCAAGTTCAGCCCCGGTAGGGAGGGGGGGTTGGGAACGGGGTGACAAGTAAAATAACTGAGATGTCAGACATTAGTGTCCAATCCACAGTTTTCGAGGTCACTGAGAAGAATAATGACTCTCCCAATGCCCTTTAAGTCCAAGTTCAGCCCTGAGAGGTACCCAGAATATAAATTTACTCGTAATTACAATGTGAGCTGAAGTTTCTTGATTTTTCCAAGAAAGAAATCATCACTACCATGTGATAGGAGGCTCAGGGAAAGTATTTCTGCATGAAATCAGAGATGAATGACGTGGGCCATTTTCAGACATTTTTCTTTAGTTTTCCCTTCATTTGCAGTAAGACTTTACTATGTCCAAATCAGCTCCCAACCTTGGAGGTGGTAGCCCATTCTAGCCATTAATAGGGTTCCTACAAGAACTTTTGGGCATCATGGATTTCTTGGTATGCATAACATAGTTCAACAGTGCTTTAGAGGTGAATTTGGAAAGTTGCAGAAAAAAGGTGATATATACGTTCTATTTGTCTCTCATCGTCTTTGACTGGTTTCTTGCAGATGTGCAAGCGACCCACAGAAGAGATTCCCCGAAGGATTCCATTTCCATTGTCTTACACGAGTCAGCATTTGAACCTTCTTTGAGAAGAGGTCGAGAGCCACTTGATGTGATGAGTAATTTCTTCATTGCATTGTACTTGAGATTAAGAGTCTACAGCCAGTGACAACTTATGTGAAACTACAACAGTCACTTTGTGAAGGGATGGTGGGAGGGGTGGCGGGCAAATGTGATGTCCCTTCTCGAATCATGGATGAATTATGGGCTAATGTTCTGTACCAGTACAACAACAACAACAGCAGCAGCAGCAGCAGCAGCAGCAACAACAACAACAACAACAACAACAACAACAACAACAATAATAATAATAATAATAATAATAATAATAATAATAATAATAATAATAATAATAATAATAATAATAATGAGATGTAGGGCCATGCAAACCACCAAATCTCAGACTTACTTCAGTGATTTAAACAATTCAAAAGGCACAGCTTCGAATCCTAGCTAAATCGATATTAAAGGGTCCTTGTGGCTTGATTTTCCGTGCCACGAGGACCCTTTAATGTCGATTTAGCTAGGATTCGAAGCTGTGCCTTTTGAATTGTTTAAATCACTGAAGTAAGTCTGAGATTTGGTGGTTTACATGGTCCTACATCTTATTATTATTATTATTATTATTATTATTATTATTATTATTATTATTATTATATTATTATTATTATTATTATTATTGTAGTTGTTGTTGTTGTTGTTGTTGTATTGGTGCAGAACATGAGCCTATAATTCATCCATGATTCAAAAATGGACATCAAGCTTATACAGAGCAACGGAATCTGCTATTTGTTATCATGTAAGGAAGTTTCAAAGCATTTTACTAAACAGACACTATATACACATTACAGGTGTGATTTACATACATGTAACATACACCACATTTGGGCCTTCTGTGTTTAAATGGAATGCGCCTAAATCATTTCATCTCATTTGGAACTCGAATCCAACTCTCTTGTTCCCAACTGACAACCGAAGACCCAAGCGTGGTACATGTTACATATATACAAAACCACACCTGTCATGTGTTTATAGTGTTTGCTTTGTAAAATGCTTTGAAACTGTTTTACATGACAATAGCAAATGGCAGATTCCGTTACTCTGCATAAGCTTGATGAACGGCTCTCCCGAGGTCATCGATCGAAACATTGAAACACATTTTTTACAGGTCGTGTTTTTGACAGCCTCGGGCGAGACGCTTCCTTGTTTGTCCAGATATATACAATTCCGAATAAACATCTAGGGCCTAGAGATCGGGTGGAATTCCATAATATGATAAAGAATTTTTTTTTATTTATTCACTTTTCTAAGCAAAGTTATTTATTTATTATATCATTTACCGGAGCAGCATTCGTATTTTATTGCAGCATTTTCTTGTCAAATAAAATCAGAAAACTTTTTTTTTTTATATATATCGACAAACACAAATGGACAGAGTCCCGATATCCATATAAGACCTCTTGTTCCATTTCACACTTTATCATACTGGAGAGCCGCCTCTCTTCAAGGGACCGTTCTGGTATAAGGCCAGCTTAATCTAAACTGCGCAGTATTACGACTGGCGTAACCCCTCCCTTGTATTTTTTTTTTCTTTTTTTTTTTTGCTTCGTAACCCCTCCTCTGTATTTTTTCTTCTTTGTCGTAACCTCTACCCTGTGTCTTTTTTTTATTCTGAGTGAACTTCCCTCATCCGGTTTATCGAATAACACACGTTTCTTGCCCTTTCAGCTTAAGGAACTCGTCTGCACAAACTTCCACGGGAAGAAGACGCCACTGTGACGACCATAAAAGTTAGGAACTTTATTAATAATGAAGACATAGCTCACTCGACCTCAGTCAAGCGTCATAACCGGAAAGTTGTCTGGCAGAAATTTACCATTTCTTGTTTTTATGGCACTGCTGCTGAGCTCAAAGAACTCTCTCTCTCTCTCTCTCTCTCTCTCTCTCTCTCTCTCTCTCTCTCTCTCTCTCTCTCTCTGTACAGGTTTGTACAAATCGCTCTGTTTTCTCGTTCATTTTTGAAGGTTTAAGTACTTTCAATATCTATTTCTTGAGGATGAAATGTTCTGAAGTACTTTCAGTTGTTTTCTTGAGGATTAAGTTTAAATAAACAGAAGCTTCCCAAACTTTCCATTTTTATCTACATAAAGAACCAGTAACCCGTAAAATAGATAAAATGAATAACTGCAAAATATGAAATGCCAAAGTTTTAAAGGACAAGAGACAGAGGACAGGCAGTTGCATAAACCCTGTCCAGTTATGGGAAATTTACAATGACAATGTTTATGACTTTATGGAATCTGGTAAAATTCACTGTAGTGACGTAATTGGTGATAGGTTTGGCCTTTAAATCTTGTTATTCTGCATCCTTTGAAGGTCAAGTGTTCTGAAAAACCGGACATTTCCTTAACTCGTTAATTTCGAGTCTTGTGATTCGAAAGTTGGCGTCGTAGTCGAACGAAATTGATTTGAAAAAGCTCATTTATTTTATTTTCTGTTTTTAAAAATGTCCGCACTTGGCTGACATTATTGATCTTGTTCAAGAGAATATAGAGTTAAGTTTAGAATTCCTTTTTTATATATTTTCTTCTGCGAAATTCTTCCCTGCACTCTCTTGAGCCTATGACCATGACCCAAGCATAAATAAAAAACTCTCTCTCTCTCTCTCTCTCTCTCTCTCTCTCTCTCTCTCTCTCTCTCTCTCTCTCCCCGGTAAATACAAACTTACAGGGGAAGGGCTAACGCTTATTACGCCAGTTCTCTCACTCTTTGTCTTTGTGCTTCTGCAATACTATTGTAATTTTTTCAAAGACAGCCAAAAAAATATTTCAGGATGGCAACTCTTGTAGCACAGCCGAAGCATATTTTGTTTTGAGATCATGCTTATTCATCTGTAATTTACCTTGTTTAATGCCCTTGATTTCTCGTTTCTTATCGATCGAATAGTGTAAAAATAAAGGCCTTGCCATGAGGAAAAGATATTAAATTTCTCAGATAAGGAAAGTTCAAGTGAGAGAGGAACACGTCAGCAATGAAAGATTACCGAATCTTATCAGCAGAGTGACAGTAACGGTGACAGATCGGCACTATCTCTCTGCCCGGGGACTGGCGAGAATCCACTCTGAGTAACTTACAAAATCGCTCGAGAGGAACAAAAGCTCGCACCAACAATCATTCATTGAAATAGAAAACAACTGTTTATACGCTCGAATTCCCTTTACTGATTCGTAGATTGATATGGTTTCGTGACTTAATTAGACCGAGCATGTTCGAGTGTTGCAAGGTGCAAAATTGACTTTTATACAATTATAAAAGTTTTCCAAAGTCTGCCTGGTAGAATGGTGACAGTGATTATGACATAAATAATAATGATTATGCTAATCCTTACTACTCAGATTAATTAACACTTTCCTATCTGTATAATTATTATTTCGAAAATTCAGCAACATTAGAAATTTTATGCCAACAACGTTCATTTTGCTGTCCTTTTTTTCTAAATGTTTATATTTTATGGTGGAATAGTCAGAATAAGAGTCCCAGCCCTCTAAATACGAAAAAAATGTGAGTTATTTAATGAAAAAAAAAATTCTTTACCTATTTTTATATTTTCGTTCGTAACCCAAAAACTATGAAATTCAGGCGAATGATTTATTTTTTTATGAGAAAGCCAACAATATTCTCTAAATATCGACATATAAAACAATGGAAAACGAATAAGTCCAGTTGGTCAAAAATTGATAGAAAAGAGAGTAAGAAGCAGACCGCTCTGCCCGGCGTATGGTGAGAATATCGCTAGAAAAACTTTTTTTTTGAAGAGCCCTATCTCGGTTATCTTTCATAGAAATTACTTTGTAAATATACGAAAATGTAGAGGAAAAGTTGAAGAATAAAGTGAGAGTCAAGAAAAATGGCTTTGGTAACGGCAACATTTTCATTTTGACGTTATAAATTGATCGAAACAAAAAAAAAGTTACCGTTGTCAACATTATCGTTCGTAGCTCAAAAGCTATAACAGTTAAGCGAATGAATTATTTTTTATGAAAAAGCCAACACAATCCTCAAAATACTGACATATAAAACAAAGAAAAACGAATAAGTCCAGTTGGTGAAAAAATTGATAGAAAAGAGGGTAAGAAACAGAGCGCTCTGCCCAGCGTATGCGCGTATGGTGAGAATTATCGCTACAAAAAATCTTTTTTGAAGAGCCCTATCTCGGTTATTTTTCATAGAAATTACTTTGTAAATATACGAAAATGTAGAGGAAAAGTTGAAGAATAAAGGGAGAGTCAAGAAAAATGGCTTTGGTAACAGCAACAGTATCATTTTGACGTTATAAATTGATCAACGAAAAAAAAGTTACCGTTGTCAACATTATTGTTCCTAGCTCAAAAACTATAACAGTTAGGCAAATTAATTATTTTTTATGAGAAAGCCAACAGAATTCTCTAAATATCGACATTTAAAAGAATGAAAAACGAATAAGTCCAGTTGGTGAAAAAATTGATAGAAAATAGGGTAAGAAACAGAACGTGCTGCCCGGCATACAATGAGAATTATTGCTAGAAAATTTTTTTTGAAGAGCCCTAGCTCGGATATTTTTCATAGAAATTACTTTGTAAATATACAAAAATGAAGAGGAAAGGTTGAGGAATAAAGTGAGAGTCAATAAAAATGGCTTTGGTAACGGCAACAGTTTCATTTTGACGTTATAAGCTGATCGAAACGAAAAAAAAAAATGTTACCGTTGTCAACATTATCGTTCGTAGCTCAAAAGCTATAACAGTTAGGCGAATGAATTATTTTTTATGAGAAAGCCATAAAAATTCTCTAAATATCGATATATATAATAATGATGAAAAATGAGATTCAGAGCCCTGCCTAAAATCCAGACGTCTCTTATGTGATGCACTAACGCGTTTTCCGCTAGTTTTACCGTAAAAACTTTGCGAAAGCATGTTGGAAACTGTTCTCTATTGACGTCACTGTATATAACCAAGCACACGTGTTTAACCGAGCTGGGACGCATGGTCCCTGACAGAGAAGTGTGGGCTGTGTGGCCTGTCAGGCCTGCGTGGGTGGGATCAGCTGATGTCATTGTGAGAACTTTACTACGCACAGTACAGGAACTAAAAAAAAATATAGAAAAAGAGGGTACGAAACAGATTGTTTCCAATAATGTAATCCTACATTTTATAAAAAAAAAAAAAAAAAAAATGTAAGATACGAGAGAGAAGCGTGGGTAGGATCAGCTGATTTCACTGTGAGAAATTTACCAATGCCAGGGATTTGCTCATGCGCAGTATAGGAACTGCTTGGCTGGCGTATTGATGCCTGCGTTACACGGTCCAAGGTATGCTTTAGCCTATGGAAACCACCAACTGTCCGAAAATAAAAAAATTTACCCCTACCTCAAGTAAGAAAATTTTCTGTAAATTTTACGTAAAATTACGTCAGTCAGGAAAGGCGGGGGTTAGGGTGATTTTGCGTAATATTACGTCAATGAAAGTGAACAATTCTTTCGTGGGAACACATGTCATTGCCTATGCAGTGTTGACTGGCAAACTTTATCTGGCAAGTATATCAAATTCGCGTGTTTATTAACAATTCCTAATCTTATGCAGAATTTATACTGTAATGGAACTTCGAGGCAACGTCTAAATCTATTTTTTTTTAAACATATTTACAAAAGATGTACATTACAAATTAATAAAGAACAAGAAAGTTTAACAGATTCCTTAAAGTAACACAAAAGTGGAACAAGATATTCTTAAATTTAGGATTACATCTCAACAAAACATACATTATAACCAATGAGGTTTAATTACGATTAAAATTCATAATTTATATATTTATTTGGAAAGTAATTTTTTAAAGTGTCCTTATATTTTATCAATAATAGTTTTCTTCTTATTTTCCATTTTGATCTTATTTCAAATAAAATGTCCATTTCAGTATTTGTTTTCCTCGTATTCCATATAATGTACAAGTAGTCAAAAATTAAAGTAAAAGCACAATTTTCCTCTCTTTTGGATTTACATCGATAATCCAGCATGACTGTATGTAGCATTTTTTTACTGCCTATACTACATATAGCCATAAGTGTGTCACATAAAAGCCTTCTTAATGGCTGAATACTCTCACAAAAATAGAAGACATGCATTTGAGATTCACTTTTTCCACACTTTGTACACGTGTCATCATCTGTGATCTTTAGAATTTTTAGTCTAAGGTTTGTAGACAGTACACCATGTATGCACCTGAAAAGAAAATCTCGTTCTTCAGGGAAAACGAAAGGAAGATTCACCCTCTCCCATATACTCTCCCAGTTATGTAGCGGAAAACTTTCCATGATAGCTGGGCATACTCTCGGTAACAGTTTTTTGTAGCATAATTTATTTGACAATATCGGAAAACCAGGGAATTTGTGAATTTGTCTTATAAAGGTGATAAACAGAACATAGTGATCAGGGAGATACATAGGCACAGGCATTCAGAGGTTCACTCTGAATTAAATAACTCACTCTAATCGTACAATAGTATCTGATCATACCTATATCAGCTAAGAAATTTTTAACATAGTATTACAATAAATAGTTAATGCCTTCGTGTAAATATGAGTTACTCCTATGCCACCAAGTTTCCGTTCTAGACACAGTGTATTTCTATTTATGGGATGAGACATTCCACTCCAAATATACTGACAAATAATAGAATTTACTTTAGTTACATATTTTTTTAAAGGAGAGAACGTATGAGTCACATACCAGATCCTGGATAGCACCAAACTATTTATGATAATGGCTTTCTGAAACAAGGATAATTTTCTGTGTTTAAGCAAGTTTACTGTTGTGTATACCTTATGCAAAAGTATTTCCCAATTTTTTTCACACGATATTTTAATGTTCCTATCATGAATAATGCAAAAAAAATTTATTTGCGAAACACACGTCAACCACGATATTGGCCAGTTCAATCTGAATGGCCAGTTACCGAGACCCATTATACTCGTCTTACTCTTGTTTAACAGTGCACCCGTTGCCGCTTCGAATCTCCTAATGTTATAAAAAAAACCTTTGACATAGACAAATCTGAAGTCACAAAGACATAAGAGTCATCAGCAAAGCCAATCATTTTAATACAATCATCATTGGGCAAGACGAGACACACCCTGTATCTCTGGGTCTGAGTTTATGGCTCTGTAGAAAGGTTCCTGAAAAACAATGAACAGCAGCATTGCTAACGGGCAGCCTTGTCTCACGGACCTCTCGATCTGGATTGGTCAGGTTAACTTGCCATTGAGTAGTATGCTTGCCTTGTAGTTCTTAAAGAGAGCCTCAATTACTTTAGTGAATTCAAGGAAATGCAAATTTAAGCAAGACTTGAAGAACAAACTCTATGTTGACTCGGTCGAAAGCTTTAGTCCAGTCAAGCGACACTAAAGCAGCTTGTACACTCTCTGTTCCCGTATGGTAAATTATATCACGGATGAAGTTATTGCAGGAAGTAATAGACTTTCCAATACCTGGGCAATATTGATGTTTTGATATCATTTTATCTATTACATTTGCATTCGATTCTTCAGTATCTTGGCTAAACATTTGTAGTCGACATTTAAAAGTGTAATTGGTCTCCAGTTGTCCAAGACTGTTAGGTCACCCGATTTGGGAAACAAATTTATTATACCCAAATTTTGTGATTCTGACAGCAAACAGTTAGTTTTCATGTAATTTAAGGTTTTGACAAAATCATTCTTGATAACATTCCAAAAGCTATTATAGAATTCAGCAGGGAGCCCGTCACTACCTGGAGACTTTTTCTTCGACATTGAAAAAACTGCCCTTTTAACCTCGTCAATAGTAATATCTTCAAGCAGCTCCTTTTTATCATTTTCCGTGATAATCGGTGATAATTTACTCAAAAAAAATTTGATCTCCTTTTCTCTTGTATTAACACATTTAAACAGATTTTCATATTAAGTAGTAACATAAATTGACAATTCCTCCTGGCTAGTTATTATTGTACCATTGCCTAATTTTATCCTACTCAGATGAGATAATGTACGTTTACACTTTTCCTTTTTTAATAAAAAAGAGGATACTTTCTCCCCTAGATCTAATTCTTCGATTTTAGCTCGAATCTTAACTCCTTCCAGTATATTATTTTTAATATCCTCAATTTTGGATTTTAGCACCTGGATATTATGATTTTGATTTACATATTGATCGTGTTTCATATACAGTTGCTTTAATCGTGTTTGCAAGATGCTTAACAAACCATATTTCTCGCTACATAACCGTCTAGAGAAGGCTATGAGCCATTTTCTGGTTTCAAGCTCGGCCCATTCCCACCACTTTAAAATATTAACATGGTCGTCTTTTCTTGTCTGGACACTGAGCCAGAAATCACTAAACGCTTCATGAATGTCCGTATTTTTCAAGATGCTAGTATTTAATTTCCACAAATAACTTTTATCACACAATTTGCTGCATATTATCTCTATACATACCATATTGTGGTCAGAAAACGTGATAGGTTCAGTGTACACAGTTTTTTATTTTTTCAAAGAGATCAGCCGTATAAAACCTGTCTAGGCGGGAACCGTAATTTTCCCTGATGTATGTGTATTGAGGCAGTCCTTTATTGATTAAGTAGTTATCCTTTAGACCGAGATGCTTTATAATTGCACATAAAGCTTTGGATATCAAATTTGGATTAATAGAGCTGGAATCTCTAAGGGTTGCCACACAGTTAAAGTCCCCTCCTAAGATTGTACTATCTAGTCGATGTCTCAAATAGTATAAGAGATTTTGGGAGAAAAATAATTCCCTTTCCTTAAGGTTATTAGCGCCTGATGGAGCGTAGATATTTATAATGTAAAGGACACATTCATTATATTTAATTGTGATCCCAATAATTCTACCCTCTGTATCACTTTCTTTGTTCAAAACTTCAATATTTTTGTATTTTGAAACTAAGATCAGAGTACCACCTTTCAATAACGGCGTGGGATTAAATATTACTGTGAAGTGTAATGTCAATTCTTGTAACAGGTGAATTTGCTTAACGTTATGTTCTTGAATGAGCATTATATCTATCTTATGATATTTAATCAACGATATTAACTTAGACTGCTTATCCACAGTATTCAACCCATTTATATTTAAAGTAGCAACTTTTAAAGACATCCTGAAATTTTAATATCGTTGTTTCTTCTTAATCCTGGTCATATTTCCTTCTTTGGTCAGTTTCATTTTTCCAAGCCTCTCAACTTTCAAGTTCCATAAGACTTTATCCGAGTTTGTGTTATCAACAGCATTATTGTCAGTAAGCATTAGTTCCTCACTTTGCTGTTCACTAACATTTCTAGGAGCTTCAATATCGTTTATATTGCACTCTAAATCTATGTCTGGATAATCTGGTTCATATACCGAAGCAAAGACAGTCATAAGAGTTTTTTCTGACATTGATGTTGCTAAAACAGGTGAACTAGTTTTTTCATAATCATTAGTATCAGGTATTTCCCCAATGCTATTTTCAGATTCCTCATTTGTGATCGAATGATCATTAACTTTCGAAATTTGTTTCTCAACACATACGTCAGTCTGAGATACTGGTGCGCCCTTCACAGATGAATTTTTGCTTTCATAACTAGTCATGGATTTTATTGTTGAGGCACCATCAGTCCGAGTCTTGTTTTCACACTGCTCATCAGTAGAACTATCGTTACTTTCTGACTCCACCAACGAGGGAATATCACTTACCGTTTGTTTGCCACCTTCCGCTATGATTTCAGAATTTCCTAATGTCACTATCGGGGATTGATGGTTCTGAAGGAGTTCTGGGAAATCAGCAGGTCCAAATGATAATAGTTTTGTATTGTTATTTTTACAAATTTGTGCCATATGATCCAAGCTACCACATCTGTGGCACGTTTTGTTTTGACCATTATAAAGAAAAACAACTCTGAATCCACAGATATTTATGGACGATGGAATGTTGCGCTTAATTAACATTTTGGCTGTCCTTGTGCCATTTAAAAGATTCTTTGCTTTTCCGTGAGCAAAAGTATTGTTTCGTATCCCAAAACTTTTGCCATAACGGGACAAGACATTTTCCAGTAGGGCATTATCCATTTCAAATGGGGCATTCCTGATGGACACATGTGTATATGAACTACAGAGATTGACAATTCTTACCGTTCCCTTGTTTACGATCGAACATTCTTTGTCCTCATATTGGGCTAAAAAGCTGTCAAATCTTGACTTGTCGACAAATTTTATGATAATCCTGTTTACATTAACCATCTGAAGACCTTCAATATCACTATCATTTATCTTCAAGATATCAAAAATCACTGTACAAGCAAGATCGTATGTGACTACAGTAGAAAAACGAAGCCCAGCCGAGTTGACACGCTTCAAAGACACCGATGAAGTCGCCATTGGTTTAGGTCTGGAGAAAATACTCAACCTATGAAATAGCTTGTAGGCGGAGAGGCTCTTTCTTACAACCGCTCGCTACGAAGGTTGGCAGCGAACTCATCTAAATCTATTAGGAGATTTCTGATGAAATGGTTTTGTCCTGCCGTAGCGGTGAAACCCAGTCAGAACTGTTCTAGGCTGAAATGAATTCATCGGAGGGGTGCAATGAGGCCTCGATGCTATTGGATGAAAGGGATGCAACAAACAGGAGGTGAACGTTGTATTATGAAAAGAAAATACATATTGAAAATATAAAAGCATTGTTATGCAACTGAAATGCGATATAGGAAATGTAAAGGAATTGTTGTGTGAGAATGAGCAATTAAGAACAAAGATTGGGATCAATGGAAAGAAAAGTGCAATTCATATAAATAAATAATCAAAACTTTTTGTTTTGTCATCGATGAAATGATAAATGAATAAAATTTGCATCCGACGGTTACTATATTCTGCGAGTTCATGAATTTGTGGAAAAAAGCATTTGCATATTTCTACACACTCACACAGATGTAAATAATTATTGTTTAAGTCTTTTTATATACGTTGAAAAATAAAAAGAGCCCTCTCCACACGGAATGAAAATCAACATTGCTATTCTTTTTCTAACGGAAGATAGGGTAAGCTCAACTACTGTAATGGGAGAGAGAGAGAGAGAGAGAGAGAGAGAGAGAGAGAGAGAGAGAGAGAGAGAGAGAGAGAGAGAGAGAGAGAGAGTTCTAAGAACTTTTTTTCATATTTAATTTACATATTATTCATCAAACAAAAGTAATTGGTCAGGGATAAGAGCATTATAATTACAGGAAATTTTAAAATTTAGTTAACTGATAAAACAAATCACCTGCACCGCCTAGCCTACAGTGAGCCGTGAGCAGTGAATTGTATGAATCACTGAAGGATACTTGTAGTGCTTTTAGTTTTAATTGCATTACTTTCTGTCCTTGACTTTTACCTGGCTATCTAACTTGCTTAACTATTTTCTTCTCATTTAAAACGAA
>NC_089770.1:30884428-30944428 GCF_040412425.1 Macrobrachium rosenbergii | reverse complement strand
TATATATATATATATATATATATATATATATATATATATATATATATATATATATATATATATATATATATATATATATATATATATATATATATATATATATATATATATATATATATATATATATATATATATATATATATATATATATATATATATATATATATATATATATATATATATATATATATATATATATATATATATATATATATATATATATATATATATTATATATATATATATATATCTTTTACACAAGAAGATAAATTCACCAATAATCTTATTTCCAGGAAATATACTAAAGGTTTTAAGAATGAAGACCATTATCTTATTGTTGTCTTGTTAGCCACATCTGATGCTGCGGCTGCCTCTCTTTCTCCTGTTCAGGTACGATGCTGCCAGCGCCTATGCTGTTGATGACCATCAAAACGACCGCACAGGGCAAGGACGAATCAGACGTCCCAGACGACTGGTGGAGCTTTCATCAGAAAATGACGGCATTGCCTGATCTATGTCAGACGACCGGTTCCATAGTTTACAGACAACTTTGCTTGTTTTGAGTCCTTATATGTTTACTTGGTTAGAGTATTACATCAACTAGTCAGATTTAAAAGGGGAACCGAACAGATTGCCGAAAGCTATCTGTACAGTTTCATCTTTAAATATACGTACATATACTTAACTGTGGATTTGTTTCTCCGTTATTATTATTATTATTATTATTATTATTATTATTATTATTATTATTATTATTATTATTATTGAAGGTGATGGTTGCATCAACTGCCTTCAGTTTGAATAGAGTTTTCTGTATTTTTCTAATAACTGACTTTTTAGTTACTGCATTGCGCCAATAACTCTCCGATACTTGCCATTTCTGGAGCGGGAAATAGTTGTAGATCGGGATATAATTTATTTCTAGTGCATACAAGGTTTGTCTGGTAACCGAATTCTGGGGATCACGGTACATAGAGGTTTATCAGGTCGGTATAGTTGTTAAATCATCTACAAGTTTGTTAGGCCAACGTTTTCCTCAGTTCTACTGTGCATGTTCACTGCAAAGGGCAGGGGTCAACTGGTGCTCATGCTACTACTACTACTTCTACTTAGATTTAGCTAGCCTTGTGCTGGCACGGGCTCTTGCTTTCCAGCATCCCGTAGCTGATGATGCAGATTCTGCCGGGAAAAGGACAATTAAAGGTTTGTGCAAGTGCAGTTTCTGGTGTGGAACATGCCTCCAATGGTGATACCATTCAGTCCAGTTTAACCACTGGGCCAGAAATGACAGGGGGTAGTGGGAGAGAAAGTGTTTTAGCAGCGAGTTCCAGTGAGTAGGAGAGGCTGGGAAAGAAGTGAGGAATTTTATGTTACAGAGAATGGATGGGACTTAAGCTTGACTTCAGATTAAGTGTAAAGCTTAAAATGAAGGCATAGCGACAGCAGATTGTAGTTTTAGTCTTGAGAGGAGGAGACTAAATAGGAAGGGAAGGATGTGAGGGAGAGGAAAAAACATGGACATAGCTGAATATTTGGTGAAGTGGGATGCAGTATGGATGTCTGAGATGTGCTGTTTAGTGGGGACGGGTCACTGTGGAAAAGAGAGAGAGAGAGAGAGAGAGAGAGAGAGAGAGAGAGAGAGAGAGAGAGAGAGAGAGAGAGAGAGAGAGAAATAATAAAAAAAAAAAAAGGTTAAGAAAAATAAATAGACATAAATAAATAAATTAAAGGAGGATACTAAAATAATGCTTAGATAAGAATATAATATATATATATATATATATATATATATATATATATATATATATATATATATATATATATATATATATATATATATATATATATATATATATATATATATATAGGTGAAAAAATTATTAAAATTTAAATAAATGAATCAATAACTCAATATATGAACAATAACTCTCTCAATTAGAAAGATAGCACTGACATGAATGATTAGATGGATGTGTTAGTTAATTTGATAGACAAGACCTATATGGTAAGGTGTGAGTGAAACCAAGGAACGTTACAAGTTTGATAATGCTGCTAGTGATCATAAATTGATAAGCATATTGAGGTTAAGTTAATAATAATAATCATGATTGAGCGCTTGATTGGAATAAGGTCTTAAACACGTGGGTTGGGGATGACAGGTCAGCTGCTGTGAAGATGTAGAACTATGAGTCGCCCTTGCAGATTCTGAAAAGGTCTCAGTGGAGATGAGTTGGTTGCCTTAGCCTGAAAAAAGTTAAATATAAAGAGTGATACTTCTGCACAAGCTAAATGTGAGATGATGAGTAATCTGATGCAATGTTTGGCATGGGACCTGTTTTTGTTCACCTGGGTGGTGGATAGGAACACAGGAATGCTGAGAATTCTTCCATGTTTTCAGTTATGTGTGTGTTGTCAGTTGAAATTCTGCCTCAGCAGAAAAGTCTCAGGACAGTGTAACAGGTAATGATCCAGCCGCTGATGCACTACTTGTTCACAGTATGTGCATGCTCTGTTTTCAGGATTGATTAACTGCCAGGTGCACATACATCTTAACTGTAGACAACTGATGATGACCGTGAGTCTTCTGGGTGTGCTCCTAGAAGGAGAAAAACTTTGGAGAAGTTACTGATGAATTTTGCTGTGGGCTTTATTTTGGCAGTAACTGAAAATTTTTTGTTTTATTTGCGTGAGGAACTGATTTAGGGCAATGCTGATTGTATTGCATTGCAGGGTGTTTTTTGCAAGTTGATCTGCATCTTCGTTTCCTTTGATTCCTATGTGACTGAGAATCCAATTCAGTGTCACTTGCCTTCCATTGCTCTGATGAGTGAAGGCTGCAGCTTTTATGCTGGTTAGGATGTGTACCTTTTCAGTGTGTGATTGATTCTTTATAGTGACAATTGCATATTTTGAAACTGTGTGGATTATTGTGTTTCCTGCCTGGTTTAGGGAGTCTTCTAGTGCCTTTTAAATGCCAACTAGCTCTGTTTGCAGGGTGGAGGCATTGTTTGAAAGTCTCCAGCTTGCTTTTAGGGAGGAGGAGACTACTGCTGCAGCTGCAGCTGGTATATTTCGGTCCAATGAACCATCTGTGTAGTAAACATTAGGAGCAGCTGTGTTGTTTATGGCTGCTTGTGCAGCTTGTCTGAGTTGTGCCAGAGAGCAGAGTGCCTTGTTTGCTGGAAGAAAAGTGAAATGGAAATTGAAGTGAATGGGAATCCAAGGAAGGGGGTCGACATAGTTGTTGCTGGGTGTTTTCTCTCTTAGTTGCAACAGCAGCTTCTTGCATGTTGATCCTTCTCAGGGTGGCGAGGAGGTTCCTCATATAATTCCTGGGAGAATTGAGTTCTTTATGCAATTTTGGATTCTAGTTATTTTGTTCCTCAAAGGGCAATCCCTACCGTTTTTCAATGTTTTGACTATGGTGAGGGCATTTCTTTGATTAACTCTGGAGGGGAGAGGGAGAAGGTTGATTTCTGCTCTGAATAGGCAGTTTTGTCCACATTGGGGCACCTGCAGTGATTCTCATTGCATTGTTTTGAGTCACTTCAAGTGAGCAAACCTGAAGATGTGTCATCTTCGTGAGCGCCGGTGCTGCATATTCCACTACAGAGCGAGTGGTTTGAATGTAGAACATTCTGAGTAGATGACTTGATGCACCTTGGCAAAGTGAGGTGATTCTTTTCGTCGCATTTAGGCAACATTTGGTCTTCTGCTTCAAGTGCTGTTTTTCATTTGCCGGCGAGAGTTTATGATTTATATTCACTCCCAGGTACATGATATCACTTACCCATTCTATGGGTTTTCCCATGATGGAGAGATTATTGGGTGGGCGAGTGTGCTTGATGGCCATAGCTTTAGTTTTGTCTGTGTTGATTTTGAGGCCAAGTTCTCTGCACTTACCTTTGATCAAGCAGTTGAATGTTGCCTGGTTGCTGGAGGCACACCAGGCAGACATCTTCTGAATAAATGAAGATTTCTACTCCTTTGGGTAGATTCAGTGTAGCAAGATTTTCCATGAGGACATTAAAGAGAAAGGAACAAACTATTCCTTTCTGTTGGGTCCTATTTTCATGTTCAATGAACTCAGAGTGGGCTCCTTGAAAGTAGACTCTCACTTCTCGATTCTGAGTGTACTTTTGTGTCCGTGCCAAGAGATTACCTTTTATGCCTTTTTGAACAAGTGAGGAGAGTATGACAGTGGAGTTTGCCAACTCATAATCATTCTCAAGGTCAAGCAAGATGATTAAGGCCTTCCTTTCATTTACTGTGGATAGGACATCAGTTATGCATTCCTGAGTTCCCATTCCCTTCCTGTATGCATAAATACATCGATGTAGGGGGCCTGCTTTCCAGAGTATATTGAGGACCATCTTCTTGGCTACCTTTTTGGTGCAGCTAATTAAAGCAATGGGTCTGTAGGTGCCTGCCTGTTTTGGTTTGGGAATTGGGCTTATGTCCTGCTGGTTCCATTTCCATGGCCTGACTCTTTTGACAAAGGTCTTGTTGACCAGCATTAGGTATACTGTCTTTGCAGCTTTGCCCATATTCATGAGCATGCTATAGGTTATAAGATCAGATCCAGGTGCGGTATCCTTTGCTTTCTTTAATGCAAAGTTTAATTCCTCCATGGTGAAGGGAGCGTCTGTTTGGTCATGGGTGTTGCAGGCTTCAAGTACACTATGAGAGGTTCTAATGCTCTTAGGCATCGCTGAATGTCGAGGGAGAGGCTGACAGTCTTTGTCCTGTTGGCAAAATGCTGGGTGATTCTATCAGCTTTGTTTTGGGGGTTCATGAAATTCTTTTGCCAGAGACTGCTGAACCAGTTCCACAGCTTGGCAATGGGTGTGAGATGGTGTATGTGTTCACACCATTGAAACCAGGTTTCTTGTCTCACTTCTTTGGACACCAGAGCAGAGTGAGCTGAGACTTCAATCAGCGTGACATGCAAGCTGTCTGTTCTGTATCTTCTGAAGAGTTTCCTCACTTGGTTTACTCTTTTGTTCATCTCCTTTATCTGAGAATTGCAGTACCGGGCATCTTTGTGGTTTGTATTTGTGGTGGGGTATTTCTGTTTTGGCATGGACGCTCTAGCAGGACTAGTTATGTTGCTGCAGAAATCTTGTAGAATTGTACAAACATCCTGTGGAAAATGATTTATGTATTCTGTGGACAAGGTAGTCATGTGATTCTTAGAGGAGTTCCAAATTGCAAACTCAGGGTTCCATCTGGGAGGGGGGAGAGGAGGGGGAGGGAGCCTCCTTAATCATAGCCTTGTCTGCAAGATGAAGTGGTCACTGGTAAGAACAGGATGCAGTTTCCATGTTGCTCCTTCCTGCAGGTTTCTGGAAACCAGAGTGAGGTCCAGCCTACCATCGTGTAGATGTGTGGGCTCATTACAATTGTTCAACCATTTAACTTCTGGGAATTCCTGGAAAATAAAGTGCAGGTGGTATCCTACAGGGTTTGTTTGTTGTCTGGATTTAAGGAAGGGTTGATATGCATTGAAATCACCTGTAATAAGGGCATTTTCTCTGGAGGCTGCATCAAAAAGTGCATCTGCTTCTAGGGTGCTATTCAGTGCTCTGTAAACATTGTGGATTGTAAGGGTTGTGCCCTCCAGAATTATTTTAATGCTTAGCATTTCTGCTTCTGGGCCACAGTCTATGCTTGGAACCTGGGAGGAGAAAATACTTTTAGTGTCTTTAGTGTGGTATATGGTATACAGTGTATCCTTTGAAGGAAAAGGACAAGTTTTGTCTAAGGAGTGTTTCTTGCTGAGTAATGATATGATTTCCTGGGGATGTTTGTGACTGCAATAATGCAAATTTGCCGTGTATACCGAGAATGTTCCATTGAAGTATTTTCTGCAGTTCCCTGTCATTATGGAGGGGGGAATTTGGGTTTATGTCAGAGCTGGTGGTGGAATCGGTGTCGCTGTTTGTGCTCATAAATTTGATCGTTGGGCCATTTCCTTATTGGGGATCTGACTGATGGCTTTTTCAGTAAGGGTTTAGTTAAATGGGATTTGCGCTAACTCAGTGAAGGAAGTCATGGTATTTTTCAAGAGGTGTATGATTTTGTCCTTGTTAAAAAATTCCGCTCAGTCTTTGGGTTGTCTGTGTCATAATCCCTGATGTTACGAGTGCATCTTGTGTAAGGAGGTAGAGGAAACTCTGAGGCATGTTCTGTTACAGGGGTGGGGGGATTGGATAGAGAGGGTTGTACAGTTCAAGGGAGGGGATAGGGATGGATGGCGTGAGGTGAGAAGGAGAGGTAGGAATGTAGGGAGAAGGTGAAGTACAGACTGGAGAAGGAGGGGGTAGCTTGGGGAGGGGGTGATGGGTTGGGGAAGGTTAGCCTGGGAGGGGGGAAGGAAGAGGGCCTTGCTGTCTGGTGGGTTGGGATTGTCTCTGTGGTTTTGGAGGGAGAGGGAGGTTTCGAGAAAGTGGATTGGGAAGAGGAGGACAGTGATTGGAAGGAGTTCATGCAGGTGGAGGGGGTGGAGGGTTTGTACTTTACCTTTCATGTGTGCAATGTGCTGGAGCTGGGCAGGACATTTCTTCTGCCAGGCATGGTGCTTTCCTTTACAGGTAAGGGCAACATGCAAGGGTTAATAGGCCAGCTTTGAATTTGGCCAGACAGGTTTTTGTTGGGAGTCGGCGGCTACATATGCCACAGATTTTGACCCCTGTGCATCTCTCCTGGTGGTGCCCAAAACGATGGAACTTGAAGCATCGTAAAGGTTCTGGGGTGTAGTCTTCCACTGAGAAGAGTCCCCAGATTCCTAGATTCACCTGAGAAGGTATGGGTCCTTTAAAGGTGCATATCACCTTTCAAGTAGGGTGGTTTGACCTTGTGCTAATGTACCTTTCTGCGCTCATAATGCAGGGCTGGTTCTCAAGAGGGGTGAGTTGTAATTCGGTTGGGTAGTTGCAGATTACCGCTTTCATCAATCATTCTGTAGGGTCAAGCAAAACAAGCTCAGGGTGTTTTTCAAGAATTCTACAGTTTCTTGATTCATTAGGATGTCTGTGAAATTTTCCTTAAGGTTTGGTTTGGCAGTCATGATTAGTGATGGGTTTGCTGTTTCCAGGGCAGCTACCTTTGCATAGGAAAGTGTCCTGAATTTGGGCAGGTTATTATCACCAGATTTTTTCACAGTTTTGTTAACAGGTTTTGGTGCATGCTGAAAAGCTATGTGATGTACGTTTGTTTTTGGTTTTTTCCTTTGAACTTGTGTCCAGAATCCTTTCTTGTCTGAAGTGGAAGGTTCCTCAGTCACGTGCTGGTGAGGTGCTGGGTCTTCTGTAGCTAGGGTCATCGTGGCAGTGTCCATTTCCACAGGAGTAGGGGTTATTTCACTGTCTGATTCGTCAGAGTCCATAATCCTCCTCCAGGCGAAGTCTGGGGCACTGGGGAGGGTGAGGGAGGAGTGGGAGACCGATCTCTTCCTCATCATCTTACCTGTTTGGAAGAGGTAAGAGAGATAAAAAAACACACACATGACACAAGTTATGGCAAAATGTCTATTCTTCACTGTTCACAGAAAGTTCATTTTTCATGACAAAAAATTTCACTAGTCACTGAGATTTCTCTGACACTGATCATCAGAGAAATAACAGAAAAATCATTGTTCTTGACTAGTAAGGCATGATGTCGCACAACACAACAGTGGGAGAGCACAAGGCAAACTCCAAAAGGAGAAATTCTCGTCGAGAGAGCTCGTCCAAGACTGGTGTTCATGCTGGGCCCTACTCTTTATATACATGATGGTCAGCTGGAGGTTAACTGCATGGTGATTTCTGATCAGCCGAAGTGAAATTCATGCCATTCATTGGCTAGCAAGAAGTTTTTCCCAGCTTGTTCGAATACCCTTTATTCATGAGCATTTGGGAGGAGCAGTCGAGTTCTTGGTGGATGTCCTTAAGAAGGCCTTGATGGTGGTATTCTTATATCTTGCAGGACACTCGCTGTCTCCATTAAGGCAGAGGCCAAAGTTGGTCTGCTCCGTGTATGCGGAGGTTCTCAGGCCACCATCGGTCTCACTGACAGGAACGTCGAGAAAGTTAAGCTATCCACTACTACTTAATTCAGCCGTAAAGTTTAGTGAGCTGCATTCCTGAAAAGTGGGGCAGAGCACTTCTACTTCATTCTCGTCATCTGCCTGCCTGAAAATATCGTCGACGTAGCGCGCATAAGTGCGTGGCCTTCTTATACGGGAAAAAACTGGCTCTTCTACTGTTCCCATGTAAAAGTCAGCGAAGAGCATGCCTAAATGCGAGCCCATTGTCACACCATCTTTCTGCCTATACACATGGCCCTTGTGGGTGGAGAAAGGGGCCTTCTTCGTAAATAAATATAACCCTTACAGGATATTCAGCTGGGGCGTAGAGGGGTCCATGTAGACACGTTTGATGATGAAGTCAATGGTTTCGTCTACAGGGACATTAGTAAATAGAGATTCCACATCTTAGGAGGCGATTGTTCTAACCTGGGGGACTCTCAGGCCTTCTCCAGGAATTCTGCTGATGAACAGAGGCTGTGGTGACTGATTAAGATGTTTAGCCAAATCATAGGTGGGTGCGAGATGAAAGAAACTGCAAAAGAGCCAGGCCAAAAAGAAGACATCACTGTGCAACGGGCAGATAAAACAGCAGCCTTCATTCTGATCAACACTGCCAACTACTGCAAAAAGCTAGATGAGATCCTGTTCGACCAGATGAAGTTTGAGTGCCTCACTAAGAACCCTGTAGATGAAATCAAGAGGGAGGCCAATAATATAGGATAGGAGTCGTCAATGCTGCTGCCAATGCAACACACCTCTCGTCCATCACTGGAGACTATGGCTTAGGATTCTTATATGGAAATGTTAAGACCCATAAACCCAACAATCCCCTTTGCCCTATCAGCAGCCAGACGCCCTCACCCACCTATGGTTTGGCTAAACGTCTTAATCATACTGACACCCCAAGTGCCCAGTCACCATAACCTCTGATCATATGCAGAATACCTGGAGAAGATCCGAGATTCCCCCGGGGTTGGAACCATCGCCTCCTTAGATGTGGAATCTCTATTTACTGATGTTCCTGTTGACGAAACCGTTGACGTCATGATCGAACGTATCTACAGGGACCCCTCTATGCCCCAGTTATTAGAAAAACAGAGAAAACTCTATATAAGCTACCTTATGATCATGATACATCCAGGTAATAGTTAAAGAGCAGAATCTCCCTCGACTAAATAAAGCATAATTTGAAAAATTTCTTCCAGGATTCAACTGGATCTCATGCCAGGTAAGGTGGAATAAAAGAATTCCTTTCAATATCTATCTTAACACACATCCAGGATTATGCTGGTTGCTATGGGAATGCAGAAGTCGTTCGTTTAGTTACTTAGGTTTGTGTGGTATTATGCAATCAACATGAATGGGAATAAGCTTTACAATGTAACAAGGGAAAAATAGTGTAGAAGATATTCAGGCAGAACCACTAGCCCAGTTCTTTATATAGAATACTCTCATTATCTTGTATAAGTATATATATATATATATATATATATATATATATATATATATATATATATATATATATATATATATATATATATATATATATATATCATGTATTTTCTGCAATTAATCATGACCAACCAGGTAAATTTAGATACCTTTCAATACATCTCTTAGAGTTTCGACTTTCTTGGAAAAGTCTTGAGAAAGGCCAATAAAAATAATCTCCGTTAGGGATAGCAGGATTCGTATTTATGCTTCATTTTAAGCAAAAATAAATTTTCACGTGAGTTTTGCCGCCTCGTAAGATTCCAATATAAAATTAGGATGAGGAGAATTTCAAATGGACGTTAGTTAAGAAAGAAATAACTGTTTTCATGGTAAAAACACTTGTACATACTAAATGCACCAACAAATAAATAAATGCAGTCATACAGTAAGCAAAAAAGATATTTTCCATTTCTGCAAATGATTACTAGTCTTTCAATTCTTCCGAAAACGGAATGAAACCGTGAAACTTAATCAGAACAATTATGGCAAAAGACTCAGAGTTAACCCTCATCAGAATATACAATCTACGAACGCATTAAAACCAACTTCAGTGACCAATTAAGAATTTCATTTAAATACCAAAACCTCTCAGAGTCATGAAAAAAGGAGAATATTGCACATACCGGTAAATCTTATACAGGCGGAATTACATCATTAACTTTCGTAGTTAATAAATGAACCCTTTTATGTTATGTAAACAGACTCTGGTAGGGAACCCTATTCAGAAAAGAACGTGTAAGTGACAGTGATTATCTCATAATGAGGCTCTCTTAAGATGAAAGGGGAGGTGGCATCAGCTATTAAGGAGGAACTTTATAAATAAGTTTTCATTTAAAACGAAAAATTAAGATAATTCCCTCGCCTATTTATTTTCAGTATATCCATTTAAGTAATTATTTCCGTATCAAAGTTTCCCCATATAATCTTTAGTGATTATTAAGTCCTGTATTTATGGCTCAAATAATATATAAATATAAACTCTTTATCCTCTATTCATAAGGGAAAATAACTGAACTTACTGCAGCTTTGCCAAGTTTCTTGTTAATTCTTAAGATTTAAAAATTTAATGAAATATAAATGTTTCAGATTTTATAAGTTCTTTTCGACGGATGACTAAAATTGCCTTTGGTAAGAAGGAAGGAATATACTTTTGCCGTACTAAATGAATAAATATGTATGTATGCTTATACATATCTATATCGAATAGACGGAGATCCGTTAAAAAAATATCTGCCTACTGCTCAAAGGTTTGCCAGTATTAAATATCATCTAAATATAAAACAAAAAGTCTAGGAAAAGAAAGCGTTCCTGCTCAATCATTAAGACGAGACCCATGGAGGTAGCAAACCTTGCAACAGTATTGGGTCTCTTCTCTGTTGCTTCATTCTAGATAACTTTCCTTCCGCAGAGTTGCCAAAAAATATTATGTGACTGACAAAAGCATTCAATCACCAAGCACGTCGGCTTTCCCATACGGAAGTCTTTAAAGCAAATTGATAAACCCACTTTAGTTGCAAAGAACTGAGCACCGTACAAGCGTGAAAGCTTGGGACAATCACAGACTTCATTATCTGGGCATTTAGATCACATCAATTTCTAATCGTTTCTGATGGAGAAGCTCTCGGTTTAGGTCACACACACACACACACACACACACACATATATATATATATATATATATATATATATATATATATATATATATATATATATATATATATATATATATATATATATATATATATATATATATATATATATATATATTCATATATAGATGTATGTGTGTGTGTGTGTAGGTACATGTGTGGGTATATGTTTGTGTGTGCATTGAGATTACATGACTAAAACCAGACTTTAACAGAAGATGCTGCTGGAGGACTGTATACAGTACATGCTAATGCTAACTTAATGAAGTGGCCACTTCTATCACGTACCTTAACGAAGAAGCCTTTGAAATAGAATTCACATGAATATCTAACTTGCAAAAGCCAAGTATTTACAAGTCCCAAATATGAACGAAATTTTTAATAAACTCTTCATTTAAGCTGAACCTTAATACCTTGATTCAAATACCAACTACAAAGTTATTCCTGCTAGAGAATCTAAATGTAAATGATACAAGCCTTTCCAAGAAATGAATAATCAGATTGAATCAAGAAAAGTCTTCCAAAATGTACATGTAAATGAGGTTTCCAATATATGAGGCAAATGGATATAAACAATTTTTCTTGAAGATCTGGCGTCATGTCTTGATACCTTTAATCCCCCAAAGTTGAAATACGCTTCGCTTGCTTAAAAATTCTTTAAAAACTCTGAGTTATGCAATTTATAATTGCAACTTTTAAAGTTTCATTCTGATCCCTAGAATTTGTTTCTGGTACCAAACCGTATGTCTATGGTATATCTCATAAAGAAGAAAATAATCTTGGAAGGCAGAAATACTTCATTGCACTAGAAGACTGATGTACCTTCGTGCTTGCCTAGCTTGTAAAAATCAAGATGCAATTCATCTCTGTAACACAAAACTTTTTTTTCTTAATCGAAGCAATTTATGTACACTTGTTAAAAAGAGAAAAACTTTGATATATATCTGCTTATTAGGTTTTACCAACAAGAAGTAGGAGAGGAACGGAGTAAACAAGACTTGCAAATAAAGGAAGGATAACAGACGCTCCTCCAGATGGACAGAATGTAATTTCGGTGTCGTATGTTTGGGAAAACAATTGGTTAATAACAATCTGTACTATCCGTGATGAAAAAAGAAGTCCGAGAATACCTTAAGAATTGTCTTATCTATCTCGATGCCAGTCGCTATTACTCTTCCATTCTTACCAGTCACGAAATGCCGTTTATTTGTGTTCCACTTCATTTCGGCTCATTCTCAATAGTGCAGCTGGCAAAGGAAGTCAGTTCTCGTCATTTCACCTGATCTAATGCGTCAGTTACCTGCCAAATTCAAGTCTCAATAATATCGCCGAAACTGGAATTGTTCTATCAGTTCATTAAACGGACTGAAACATTCGGTGTTTTCTTTGTTTCACACCAAATGAGCAAAATCTAATTAAGGCATCGTTTCGTTTTCAATGTCAATAAAAGTCGACAAAGAGGTAGTCATAAGAGCTCATTTATTAAGACAAAACGACGGCCTTAATGCAAAAAGATCTTTCTCTCTCTGGGTTCAGGATACATGAAAAAGTATTCGCGTGATTAATGAATTGGAACAAACTCACGTTTTCTTTAGGCAAACATTCATGAAATCTTGACTCTAAATTAGGGCTTCAGCACTGCATCTTCTGCTTATCTATGTATCTATATTTCATTTCGAATTTTAATTCCACCCAATACTTAGCCGCTTTACTCGTTCTCATTTGCTTATTCAATATTAATGTCTCTCTATTCCATGCCATTCATGTACAACTGATCACCTGATCAACAGAGCCATACATTCCCCTTCCTCTCTCTCTCTCTCGTGAGGTCACACTGTACTGAAGTTTAACAGGCGAAATGGTTATTTCATGATGGAAGTTAATCCATATGATTTCCAATTCAGAGTGAAAAGTAAGTTAAGAGGTAAAATTATGATTCTGTCAATAGATATAATTCGTTTCCAAACAAAATATTGCAATTTACAAATTACTTTGTAATAGCCATCACTAATTTGTGTTCTCGCGTCTTATGTTGATTTTGCTATTATATGTGCTTTTATGATGGTGACTAGCTGACCAACCCGGCGCTTCCCTGGAAAATTTTGAATTGTTTTGTCGTGTAAAGCATGTGTACTATCATTGAAAATACTTTTCTTTCCTGTGGTGAATAATTCTGTCTTGAGTTCATTAAAGAAGACTCTCGATTCGGGGAAAGGGTGGAAATGTTTTACAGAATACCACAACGAACAGAAATTCACGTATACTGAAAGGTTAGTAGGTGAAGAGATTCACTCATGGAAATGAATAGCGGATGAGTCACTGTAGAGACTATACAGGAGACTCTTTGACGAATTATATATACCCTCCATGAACAAAAGAATGCCACGTTAGTGATCGTATCAAGTCATTTAAATGAGAATGTCACACAGGAACTGATCTCACGATCATAGAAAGCCTATGCTAACATTAGCCATCCTCCCTGCCACCCCCTTCTCTCTCTCTCTCTCTCTCTCTCTCTCTCTCTCTCTCTCTCTCTCTCTCTCTCCCCTACCTTTCAGGCAGATCAGAATTTAACATTATTATTTCACGGCAATAACGAAAAAACAACCGCGACTGACGAAAGACACGTCAGAGGTGTGGTTTGGGCATGCGCACAACTTCAGTTAACCAGAGACCATTCAGTCGCCTGAGTATCACCTCGCTTTCAAGACTGGTATGCGAACGTTATCGCATTATTATTCGCATACAACCAAGATGGTAGGCTGTCAGTTTAGCAAACAGCTCCAGATTATCCATAAGTTATTAAGATATAATGTCCGTTTGTTGTATAAATATTAAATTATTATCACGATGGTAATTTTAGACACCGTAAAGAGAGCTGCAACTATATTCAGTTTCCTGTGCGTGTTAACGGACACGTTGCAGTCTCCTCTGGCGTTTCTGAGGGAAAGTGTAGGCCGAAGTCTGAATGGTCTAATGTAGAAATTGTAGATATAATGTTTTCAATGTTGATTTTATCCAGGTAATAAATTATCATATTATTATTTATCATAAATTATGATCAAAATTCACGTAAATTCTGAACGTAAGGAATTTATTGTTGCAGGTTAATCATGCGTCTGACAGCACCTGGAAGAAATGCTGAAGCATTTGGTTTGTTACTACTTTTTTTTTCCGTGACGAGGGTTGTAAGGGCTAACTGGTGTGCTGGTAGAAGTTATATTTTGAATTACTGTATATTGCTTTATGACTGAATGAAAGTAATTCTAATACAATCACACACATCTGTTTAATTTTTTGGATATACTAAACTGATTGTAGGGTTTGCAGTGCGAGGAGTTTAATGACGTCACCAAAGTTATTGAAGAAAAGGTAAACAACACCGGTAGAAATTAAAATTTCATTTGTTTTGTCTGTGTTTGTATGTCTGTCACGGGGCAGGGATTTGATTTTGAGTTATAAACCTTTCTGGGGTGACATTGGATCAGCGATCAAAATTTTGTCTGGCTCTGTCAAGCAGTGAAGATGTGTACAGCACCCAAACATGCAAACATTCACTTTTATTATACAGACGTGGATAGACAATGATGTAGATTTTGATTGGAATTATTGTGATGTTAATGACATCATAATTATTCTACAGTATTTTTCTGAATAAAATAACAACCCCTATTCCCTATTTGATTTTTATTTATTTATTTTTTTTTTTTCTACATACGAGCTTGTCGAGTCTTGGATTAGACCTAAATGACTTACTATCTTGACATAAAAGGCCAAAAATATTGTGGACCCAAAAAGAAGCCTTAACCTCAAGTATGCTTCCTCATGATCTCAGCTAAGACTCCCGTAACTATAGTTCTTGAATAGTATATCATGCTCTCGCTAAATTAAAACCCCTCTAATTTCGTGAGCTGGTATGTCTGTTTCTCTTTTAATCCTTATCTTTCTAAAATATTGTCTTTGTCTCGTTTTTAGAAAATCCTTTCAAGGACTGTCTTGAGATTTTTCCATGAAGCGTGGAGAGAGAGAGAGAGAGAGAGAGAGAGAGAGAGAGAGAGAGAGAGAGAGAGAGAGAGAGAGAGAGAGTTGAATATAAAATCCCATCATTACAGATCCTCTCTTGAACTTTGAATCCAAGATCACAAACCTTTTGTGCCAACGTAATTAGAATTTGCAGTTCAATTCCTTCCTCTGAGCGTCCAAACTCGTCTATTTTAACAATAATGGAACAACTGTGGAAGCCTCGATTATTTCTTTGTTTCAATTCGTATTATCATTCGCCGGATTAGGTCGCAATTGTGTTGATAACTTTGTTTTCTAAACATCACAATTTAGAATTTAATAAAACACTTGCGAAGTCGAGCGACGCGACGCGCCAATACTGAAAAGCTGAAGCGATCCAGGGCATTAAATGCGCCATTTGCTTGAATTCTGGTAAAAACAAAGCAAAATTGTACATACATGAAGTATACAAATGTCTGATGTCTCTAAAAACCACAAGTGCTTTCAACAGTCCCCAAGGTCGAGAGTTCCTGTAATTCCTATTGCCCGCAGCCATACACTACTGTATATATTTCTGCACTAACTGTTTTTGTTTTTACGTAAGAAGAAGATAATGATGGGAATGACCATCGTCTGGGAAAACTTAGTACCGTTTCCACTTCCCAAAAGAAAAATTAATTGATCATGTCCCTGATTTTGAAGAAATAAATGATTAAACAATTTACGAAGACGGTACAAATTTAAATGCGAACACATTACGGAAAGGAAATGATAAAAAATGAAAAAGGACTCTTAGTAGTGCGCTTAGCAGAGCCTAATAATAATAATAATAATAATAATAATAATAATAATAATAATAATAATAATAATAATAATAATAATAATGAACAAGTCACCCTTCCTATACTCATCCTTACATCTGTTATTTGAATTATCACCATTGTTATTATCAACATCAGTCTACATTTATTTAACTAACAAACTATTCTACATCTTCTCATTTGTATATTTATCGATCTGTAAGATTTCCACCTTAATTTTCTTTTGATTTATTTACAATTGAATCTGATTTTCTTCCTTTTTTATGTAAAACTGAGCTTGATACACCTTACAATAGTTCTTGAAGGTAATGAATCTCCCTCCACTTCATTCAGTCACTGAAACATGGAGATTAATAGGGATTACTTGTCATCCTCGGAAACTGATTTCTAATCAGTCTAGAACAAACTATTCTCATCTTCTCTCTCTCTCTCTCTCTCTCTCTCTCTCTCTCTCTCTCTCTCTCTCTCTCTCTCTGTGTGTGTGTGTGTGTTTGTAAATAAAAAATAGACCTGAAACTGAATTATGAAGCCAAACGGCAATTTACTTCTCTTTTTTAAGTTCTACACGAAATATATTTATTGCAATCGCCATTACTGTAATTCAATTCATTTCACTGAAAAAGAAGCAGATTCCTTCTTTGAAAATAAACGTCCATTTCTCGTCGATTATGTGTCAAGAGAGTCATTATCTTAATTCAGTTTAACTTTGATTCAATTCAACCCAGCGGAAGAGGAATCACAAGAGGAATAAAACGATGATTGATGTGAACACGGCATGATGCCATTAGCAGTAGTAAGCGAAAGGATTCTCCTATGTAACGGCTCCGTCTGCGTGACATCGAACGTCTGACAATCTCACGTAAAATTGTGCGTGTTTAATAACAACTGACTTCGCGAACTGAAAGGAAAAATCATCCAAGAAGCCGACCTCGGTCTTCTTCATCTGTCTGAAGATTTTGTAATTATGCCGCTGACCTGAATGGTAGGTGGAGATAATTGTCATTATCAACGCCAGATTTAAATTTTGTTTACTGCTGATTTTCTCTTTGATAATTACGAGGCTTCTGAACACGAATCAGTGCGTCTTATTTGTAACTGTAAATGCTTTGTATTTCGGTTTTATATATGCGGTGCCTTTACGGTAAAACGTATCTACTAATCTATATAGGTTTATTTCTGTTGACTGTGTACGGAAGTGCCTTCCCCATATCACGTCTGTATTTGCTCTGTTAGTGGCTGACACTTCATGTACTGTATGTTCTCTGAAAGAAACACTAAATATAGAAACTAATTACACAAAAACGTCGACATGAAAAAAATTTAATAAATAATCTGAAGTAATAAAAGTAAGTGATTAATTGATAAGAGGGGTCATTCCATTCTTCTAAACGATACAAAAGAGCTACTGTGTTATGGAGGAAAGCAACCACGTCACTATTTCCTAAATGATATCCTCCATAGCAAGTCCTACCACTATTTCCCCTCGCAGGCCTATCGCTCTGGCTCCGTGAACACGATTAAACGAACGGGTTACTGATAAGTCGAGACCCAACATGATCCTCCTCATTCATGCGAGTATCTGGAAATAGTGGAGACGAACTGGACCTCCTGATGGATTTTGGGTCTGTGATGATGAGCCCCTGTAGCCTACTGTAGATCGCTGGGCTGATCAAAAGATTCAGCACCATAATAATCGAAGAAACAGATATGGAACCAATGTCAGCATCAGTACCAAAAATAAACATCCCATTTTCGTAACTTCCGCCAAGCCAAGAAATCACGATGACTGTGTTGTTTAGATACAGTTTAACTGAAACATACACGAGGGCGCGCGCACTCATGTTGTGGATATCAATTTCTCTGTTCCGGCAAGTTCCGGAATTTTATTAGTGCTCCTGTGTTCCCTAATTCCTATTATCTTCCTTACTTTATACGAATGATTATAACTCTTTTCAGAGTTAAAATCCCCCCCTCTCAAATTTTATTTCTTAGACCTGTGTATCTCCTAGGCCTAGGCAACATAAGCCCATTGTGTTGTTACATTACTCGTCAAGCTTAGCAATAAAAATATATTTACTTTTGTATTTAGTTCTCCTGTAAGATACAGGAGAACCGTATGAAACTCTGGGATCATTCGGAAAATAGGTTATGGCCGGAATTACAGAACACTGTTTCCTTTGAAAGGCAGAGTAATTTATATTAGTTTTAAATTGCTTTACGGTAATAGATATTGGAAATTCTCTAGAAATTGGAAGTTGCTGTTTGCAAGGTTTTAGAAGGCGTCCTGTAGCCTAGACCGAAGTAAACATCAGTCAACAAAATGCCTTTTCTACTCAGTCTGATGGCAGTGAACATGACTCACAGACTTACACTCAAATAAGAACAAGAACAGTAAAAAAAAAAAAAGAATCGACGAAGAGGGACTGCACTTACCAACGGTTGTACCCATAGAGTGTCAATCACTCGAGTGGCTATCTCCCTACCGGTCTCAGTCCAGCTCACAGTACTAAACTTTATTATTATTATTAAAAGGATGGCTGCATTATGCGAATTTATCTTATATAGTGTCTTTTCTATCTTCCTTATGATTCGCTTTTCAGGCTCAGCGATGTTAGTCGACATGTTTCGACCAGCTCGTTGGTCATCCTCTGGACGTAGTTGCCAGGACCGTCCATAACCAGAGAATAGAAAGAAAAAACATAATCACGAACATCGAAATAATTGACCGAACTAACGACCACCGCCGCTTACGCCTCTTGGAAGCATTGCACATTGGGAAGGAGAAACCAACCCTCAACATCACGCAGGAAATATTTCTCCTCCCCACGGCAGCCAGGAGACATGCACCGAGCGATCCCCATAGTGAACGTGCGAATCAAAATTCGGCATCGGAGGATCGAAATTCTTCCATTCATCCCCAGCACTACAACGCCGCTCGCACATCGACCTGGGGAAAATAGGCTCCGCCCGAGGGTACATGTCCCGGGCAGCCAATCATAATTCAGCACCGATCAAGACTCCCCTATAAATACCAACCTGAGCACCTCGTTTCTTCAGACCTTCTGCAACTACGTCCAGAGGATGACCAACGAGCTGGTCGAAACATGTCGACGGTACCTAAAATAGAACCTGAATCCAGACGAACGATTTCTGATTGGATATTTTAATAAAAGACTTCCCATATTCCGCACACTATCCTTTTCCAACATGAATATCGGCCAGTTGCTTACTAACATCGCTGAGCCTGAAAAGCGAATCATAAGGAAGATAGAAAAGACACTATATAAGATAAATTCGCATAATACAGCCATCCTTTTAATAAGACCTGTTTAAAAGAGGGTCTACTCCCTGATATTATTATTATTATTATTATTATTATTATTATTATTATTATTATTATTATTATTATTATTATTATTATTATTACTTGACCCAATTTCACAGAGGAATATTACCTTACAAAAACAGGTTGGCCTAAGCGCTCCAACCATTGTCGTCAAACCCTAAGCATCTGCTCCTGGATCTAAGCAGCATTTAGCATAAATGATTCCTGTAAATTACAGAACTTTCTTTGCATACAGTCGCTAACAATAACTAAACAGTAATGTACAATCACTAAACATTAACATTCACAATATACTTACACTCACATTTACTATACACTCACACTCACTAAACAAACATTATACCCTCACACTCACTAAACAATCACATTTAGTGTACTGTACACTCACACTCAATAACACTCAACACTCAATAGGCACTCACTAAGCATTCACTAAGCACTCACTATAATAGTTAAACATTCACTTTATTCACTGCACTACTATACACTCATTATACACTAAACTCTCACTAACCATTCACTAAGCACTCACTATACACTAAACACTCCTAAACCCTAAACACTCATTAATCACTAAATACACACTAAATCTTAAATGCTCATTAAATCCATAAATACTCATTAAACGCTAAACAGTCAATGAACATTCACTAATCACTCATTAAACACTCACTAAACACACACTAAACATTCACTGAATACTTACTAAACATTCACCAAACACTAACATTCACTAAACCCTAAACACTCACTAATCATTCACTGAATAGTTACACACTAAACATTCAATGGATGCTTACATACTAAACATTCACAAAACACTAACATTCACTAAACCCTAAGCACTCACTAAACACACATTAAACATTCACTGAATACTTACACACTAAACCTTCACTGGATACTTATATACTAAACATTCACTAAACACTAATTTTCACAAGACATTCACTAAACACCCAATAAGCATTCAGTGAATACTTAGTAAACATTAACTAAACGCTAACATTCACTAAACATTCACTGAATACTAACACACTAAGCAGGCGCTGAATACTTACACATTAAACATTCACAAAACACTAACATTCACTAAACCCAAAGCACACACTAAAATTCACTAAACATTCACTAATACTAATATTTACAAAACATTCATTAAACCCTAAACACTCACTAAATATTCACTGAATACTTATACGCTAAACATTCACTGATTAGTTACCCACCAAACATTCACTAAACACTAACATGCACTAAACCTTCACTAAACCTAAACACTCACTAAACACTTACACATTAAACAGTCATTAAACCCTAAACACTCACTAAACATTCACTAAATACTTACACACTAAACATTCACTAAACACTAACATTCACAAGACATTAACTAAACATTCACTAACATTTACAAAACATTCACTAAACCCTAAACATTCACTGAATACTTACACACTAAACATTCACTAACATTCACAAAATATTCATTAAACCCTAAACTAAACATTCACATTCACAAAACATTCACTAAACCCTAAACACTCACTAATCATTCACTGAATACTTACTGTACACACCAAACAGTCACTGAATACTTACTGTACACACCAAACAGTCACTGAATACTTACACACTAAACATTCACTAAACACTAACATTCACCAAACCTAAGCATTCACTAAGCACACACTGAACATTCACTAAACCCTAAACACTCACTAAACATTCACTAAACACTAACATTCACTGAACCCAAAACACTCACTAAACATTCACTGAATACATACACACAAAACATTCATTAGACACTAACCGGAACTAAACATTCACTAAACCCTAAACACAGTAAACACTTACACATTAAACATTCCTTAAACCCTAAACACTCATTAAACATTCATTAAACCCTAAACACCCAGTAAGCACTTACACATTAAATGTTCATTAAACCCTAAACACTCACTAAACACTCACTAAATACTTACACACTAAACACTCACTAAACATTCTCTGAATACTTACACACTAAACATTCACTAACATTCACAAAACATTCACTAAACCATAAGTTAAGTATAACTTAGTTTTACCAGACCACTGAGCTGATTAACAACTCTCCTAGGGCTGGCCTGAAGGATTAGACTTATTTTACGTGGCTAAGAACCAATTGGTTACCTAGCAACGGGACCTACAGCTTATTGTGGAATTCAAACCACATTACAAGGAGAAATGAATTTCTATCACCCAAAATAAATTCCTCTAATTCTTCATCAACCGGTCGGAGACTCGAACTCGGGCCTAGCGAGTGCTAGCCAACAACTCTACTGACTTGCCAAACGAAGAACTTCACTAAACCCTAAACACTCACTAAACATTCACTGAATACTTACACACTAAACATTCACTAACATTCACAAAAATTCATGAAGCCCTAAACTAAACATTCACTAAACACTTACTCACCAAACCCTAATCATTTGCTGAACACTTTCTCATCAAACATTAACGATAAAAAAATTCGCAATCGCACTGAGCCCCTGTTTAATTTGCCGGTTACCAGACCTTTAAAGATGGCAGCAAGACTTTGCAGCACCACCGCCCTGGTGGAAGACCACCGAACAACGTAGTACTGGTATAGAGATCGCAACTCCAGGTATAATATACCCACTATGGTTGTACCCTGCTTAGTGTTTCCAAATAGGCCCAGGCCGGTTCCTTCAGGCCGTCTGTCAAATCGTTCGTGTCGGCCTGGGTGACTATATACGACTATACTGTATCCTTTCAAAACTATTTCCTTTTATCGCTCAAGGGCCTTTAAAACTGGGATAAAAGATCGGATTGATTAACTGGACCAAAGAAAACAGTCCAAACAAACCCTCTTCACTACAAGTGTGGTTGCTCCAAACAATGGTTGCAATACGTGTTTTTATTAGGCTACAGTTTACAGCTAAGTTAAAAAAAATATACTAAATCATCATAACTGTTCCACTTTCAAGTGCGTTAACGAAATAGTAATTCCTGAAGCAAACATCTAATGTTTTATTATAATAACTGAATGTAAGCAGAAACTATAGACCTACATTTGACAACTTGCTTACCGAGACATCTTGTGGGCCCAAACTACTGGTATTGGTCAATGAACGTTTTTCTAATTCTTTCTAAATATTTGAAGACGTTTTCCATAAATTCCATAATTTTAGATAGGGACAAATTGCAAAAAAAGTATGTAATCCATCCAAAGAAGTTTTGTAGTATTGGACTTAAAACATACATAGAAAGTTTCTTATATTTAGTGCACCAGATCGTCCATACACCAAAACATTCCTTGATATTTCATATTTCAGCGTCCATTTCCTTTTGTTTGTCTTTCTTTGCCTAAAATGTTGAAAATAATACTTATTTTATCACTCTTCGTCATCTCGTTCCTTTTTTTTTTAATCAATCTTATGGACTCTCTCTCTCTCTCTCTCTCTCTCTCTCTCTCTCTCTATTTCTTTGTCTGTCTCAAACACTCATACGCGATTTCCTTCACCTTAAACTGAATTATCATTACCTGCCTTCGTGTGTGGCTGCTTCCGTCTTTTCCCCAGCATTTACCGATTTGTAACTAAAACTGAAATTAGTATTCCATAATGTACTGTATGTCAGTTTCAGCTACTTCCCAATTTGCGAGGTAAAAAAACTATGAAGACTTTTTTTATTATAATAAATTTACATGGTTATCTAAGCATTAATAGTATGCTGAAAGCTGTATCAACAATATATATTCATGCTAACAATGATCATTATAATTTTTATCATTATGGTGAAAAAGTTAGTTTCGTTGTAATCATTAATTTCTTCGTGAAATTTTTGTTTGAAGTCACTTTCCTCATATTTTCAATAACTTATTTCTGAATGAATACTTCTTGATATTTTAATGTAGAATGAAACAAATTCTCCCAGCTGACAGAAGACAAATCCCAATGTGACTTTTATCTTGACGTCTTAAAAACACTGTAGTCCAACTGACCTGGTAAGTAATATATAATCTGGGCCTAAAGACGGTAAAAGTAGAGAAAACGGAGGAAAAGGACTCCCATGTTAGGGATATAAAAGGATATAAAATAAGCATATAATTCCTAGCACCAAAATTCGATCCGAGTGCAAAGTCAGAATTCATGATTGTGGTCCTTTCGTGGCTATAGAGATGAAGGTCTGGGCCTCCCCTTCATTTCCAAGCACCAGTAACGTCAGATGCTCTTCAGCCAGATGGTCTTTCCTCTTTAGTCAAGGGGCATTTGCTCCTCATTTCCTCTTGAGTAAAATGACATTTATGTGTGTTGAATTTCAAGTCAATGATTTGAGAGAGAGATAGAGAGAGAGAGAGAGAGAGAGAGAGAGAGAGAGAGAGAGAGAGAGCAAAGTCAAATGATTTGCTAATTATTAAAGATCACAGCAAAGAGAGAGAGAGAGAGAGAGAGAGAGAGAGAGAGAGAGAGAGAGAGAGAGAGAGAGAGAGAATCAAATGATTTTTTTAATTATGAAGATCACTGCAGAGAGAGAGAGAGAGAGTGATGGAAAGTATAGAGAGAGAGAGAGAGAGAGAGAGAGAGAGAGAGAGAGAGAGAGAGAGAGAGAAGTTGATTTTAAGATAAATATGGACACTTTTTACCGGTTTTTGTAGAGAATATGGAGAAACAAAACTTATTTTTATCATTTTTTTACATTGGAGGATACAAAATTACAAATACTAATGTTCTGTATGTATCATATAACGAGATGCATGGTGGCTATTAATCCCTTGAAAAAGAAAAGTTAATAAAGGAGCCTCACACTGTATTGTGAAGGGAATCTCCCGTATATATTAAGTCTTCCAACCTGCACGAAACGCATCCATCATCTTCGTCATTCATAATGAAACGCAAAGTCATTATTCCAAAGTCATTCCACTGTCTATTATTCCCCATGTTTAATTGTAAATACCAGGTGTTACGAAATTAGAGCTCCACCCCCTCCACAGAACAAATGGAAAGTTATGAAGTTTTCTGCTATAGCCTATCTCCAAGTACATTATTTTAAGTTTCTATTAAGCTATTTTTCATTTTACATTTCTTGTATTTTCAGACTGAGTGATGTAGTTAGATACAGCCATGGCTAATAACTCAGAGGAAATCAGATGGATTGACCAAACGGGCTATAACCTTCAGGCAGGCCGGGGATGCTGGCACATCGTTCATTTTACATTCCTGGATAGCTAAATACATTAAAAGAGATGAATCCTTTGTTAAAAGAAACTGGAACAAAAATCCAGATGACTGTCATCACGAAAAGAGTGAGAATCTTGGAAGGCCTGAAGTCCTTTCGCAGGAATCAAAAGACGTCATAGCTGAGGCAGTGGGTAGACCAAGAAAGTCTTTATGTAAATTGGCGCTTGAACTAGAAACAAAAAGGGGAAAAGAAGAGAAGTTATAGTGCTGTATATTGTGAGTTGAAAAAATCTGGTATCAAGCCATTTTCATGTTATCTGCAAGCCCAACATCACTTAGCAACAGAGAGAAGACTTTGCATGGTTTTGTGGTTCATTTCTTAAAGAATGGGATGTAGCTGACTTTCTCCATGTTGCCGCATCAGATGAGTTCTTCATTTACACAAAAAGGAAGCCAAATAATAAAATGACATTATTTGGACTGCAAAGTTGGATGATATCAGCGATGATGTGCGTTATCGCCAAGTTGTGAAATTTCCTGAATGTTTGGGAATTTTTCTCTGTTTCACAGCCAAATGGTTAGTGTGGATCATCAAAGAAAAGGACAGTCATGGAATAGCGAATAATTCAGAGAAACTGTGCTTACTGGTGGAGTATTTCCTTTCCTCAAAGATCCTGAAAATGTGTTATCTGTTGAAGATATCACATTTTTTTTGATAAGGTACCATGTTCAGACACAGAAGCTGCTTCGAAACAGAGGTATCGATTTCTTCTTGTCAAGTGAATTTCCAGGTAGCTCCCCTCACCTTAATGTGTGTGAAAACACTGGTAGTATCTTAAAGGATTGTGCTGAAGTACGCACAGTGAACTATGATGGTATACCAAGCCTTGACGACCTGCAAAGAGAGGTGACCAAAGTGCTCAGGGAAATGGAGTTTGAGTTTCAGCTTTTTTGCGATTTGCTGAATCATATCCCTCAAGAATGCAGGCTGTGGTACAGGCAGATGGAGGCCACAAAAAAAAATATTAAATACTCAGATAGAAACTTAAATAACTACCCTACCTGTTCTGAATTGCTTTTGTTTTGTCCATATCAATTTTAGTTTATGCTGTGGAGGGGGGAGGGGCCTCTAATTTCGAAACACCCTGTATATTCCATTTAAAGTAAACCTGCATGTTTATCTGCAACAGATCTTTGTTGAAGTACAGTATTCAGCGCAACTGTTTTTCTATTTAAGTTCCTACCTGACCTAGCAATTGCAGTCAGAATCTCAAGATGTATTAGTAAACCCCCTGTTCTCCAGCTGGCCCCAGATTGACCCCAGGAACAAGGAATACAGTATAAGGGGAACATTTATATATATTATATATATATATATATATATATATATACACACACACACACACACACATACACATATATATATATATATATATATATATATATATATATATATATATATCTCATATATATACATATATATATAGGATATATAAATATATATATATAACGGGACATATATATATATATATACCCATATATATATATATATATATATATATATATAGCATATATATATATCAACATATATAAGACCAAGGGCAGAGGAAGACGTCCATAATAACGGCATACCTTTATTTGTGCTTACGTTTCAAGACATCTGTCTCATTATCAAAGCTGGAATAAGTAAAATATAAATATAAAATCAGACTCATACTTAAAATTACAATCAAAATATAAAAAATACAAAAAAAGTTATACAAAGAAAATAACTGACAAAATTAAGAAGACCGTTACCGTTTGTATGGTTCAGTATAAAAGTAGAGTGACATAAACAAAGAATTCCAGGCCAGGGGTAAACTCACGTCAGGTACAGAGTTGTTGAGGTAGTTTGGTTGTTCAATCTTGGTACTAGTAGTTTAATAAAAAAGAGATTCAAAGATAGGAAGCGAAGAACTGGGGACTTTGGAAAGTATTTTAATTTTCTATAATCAATTTCTGTTTTACATCTTTTTGGCGTGTTCTCGAATATTTGAGAACTCTGGATTAGATAGTTTGACTCAGTTTTGGGAACTGTAGGTATTTGTAATTTAGGTATATATTTATCATTCAGAAATTTATTTAAATAGGTATAAAAAAGTCTGGAAGGGTAACAATTGTCTCCATTGTATAAAAAGTTATTTCATTATTAAAACCAAACCAGCTGGAAGTTATATTAAAACTTTGTGGAAGACGGTAACCAAGGAGTTTAATTTAAAGTTAAAACACCAATGGCTATAAAAATTTAAACCTAGACCGGAAAAAGTCTTTTCCTAAATACTGATGAATTAAAACAATCGTTTTCTCCAGTAACTAAAACATCCAGAAAGGGTAATTTATTATCATTTTCATGCTCAATCAGTAAACCTAATATTTGGATGTGCTGTGTTAGCATACTGGAGAAACATTTCAGCCTTTCTTTGTCTCTAAAAAGTACAAAAGTGTCATCTACATATCTACAATAGAAAAGGAGAAGGAAAGCCAGAGGGCAATTGTCCAGCAATTGCTCCTCTAGTGAACACATAAAAATATTGGCAAATGTCGGGCCGAGTGGAGACCCCATCGCCATTCCTTCTACTTGACAGTATGAAACTCCATTAAAAATGAAGGCAGTGTCCCGCACTGCCAGTTGTAAAGTTTCTTAAAATTATCTCGGTTAAAAACCCTTAAACATAGTGTTAGTTTCAATATAGATTTTGTTAAGAATTATCTCAATTGTCTCTTCCACAGAGACATTAGAGAACAATGATTCCACATCCAGACTAAGCATGTACAAATCTGAGTCTTGTATTAAAATTCTGTTCTTGAATTGCTCTGAGTTCTGTACAGAGTAATCATTATTAGTTAGATTAGATAAAAGAGGACAACAAATTTTGCTAATTTATAATTTGGAGTATCGCCCAAAGTCAGAATAGGTCGTATGGGTAACCAGCTTTATGTACTTTGGGTAAAATACAAAGTTCCATATGACGAACCAGTACTAAGTAAAGATTGGTAACTTATCATTATCCATAACCTTCTGATCCGCTAATTGTTTTAAGAATCTATTAACCCTGTCCTCATTTCGAAAGATTGTGGAGAAATTAGGTCACCTAATTTCTTGAATTTAGATTCATCACTTAGAATAGTTTCAACTTTTGTATATGCTCGGTTCTGTTCATTAACACCACACCTTTACCTTTATCCGGTTTTGTTATAATTATATTTTCATTCTTCCCTAGGTTTTTCAGGATTTGTAAATTGCTTTCTTAAAGAATGGAGTCCATCTTGTGGTAAGGTTATTAAACGTTTTGTGCGCGTTGTGATAACTCAAATTCTTCCGTTTTGAAACCAGTTGAAAACTTACAAGTCTAGAGAACAACAATTCCAAAGAACCGAAAAAACTTACAGTACGAGGTAAACAGAAGTCAAGACCAAACGACAACAAGAAATTTTCACGTGGAGACAATTTGTAGTCGGAGAAGTTAAAAATAGTATTATGTTATCGTTGTGAAGTTTGACTGGGAATACTAATACCAAGATTATAAATTTTCTTTTGTGAGTACCCTGGACTGTTGAAACAAAGGCAGAATTACTTTTATTGAATAACATCTTAAAAACAGAACAATCTAAAAATGTTAATTTTGAGGTAACGTCAGTAAGTAAAGTATGATAATTACAGGATAATTTCCTTAATTACATTGTTTTTGTGATTGATTTCCATGTCTAAGAGTCTGTTAGTGGCTACCTAAATGAGGCAGATGTCTTGAAACGTAAATCAAATAAGGTATGCCGTTATTATGGACGTCTTCCTCTGCCTAGATTGGTCCTGTTTTTGCCTTAAGTTGATAGCAGCCACTATTGAACAGATCTCAGCTATATTCATATATATATATATATATATATATTTATATATATATATATATATATATATATATATATATATATATATATATATATATATATATATATATATATATATATATATATATATATATATATATATATATATATATATATATATATATATATATATATATATATATATATATATATATATATATATATATATATATATATATATATATATATATATATATATATATATATATATATATATATATATATATATATATATATATATATATATATATATATATATATATATATATATATATATATATATATATATATATATATATATATATATATATATATATATATATATATATATATATATATATATATATATATATACTCAGGTTGAAGAAGTAAAGGCATGCATGTCTCTTACAAGATCAAGTTTATTCTGCCAACGTTTCACATCACATGATGCATCTTCAAGGCTGGAAAATTACAGACAATAAATACTTAAAATGTCACTTATACAATGGGAAAAACTTCTTTAAAAATTTTAAAAAATTAAAACATTTACAAATACAAAAATTAAAACAAGAACTTGAAAGGAATACCTACCAAGGCAAGAGCTAAAAAGTGACTAAAAATACAGGAGAGAAAATAAACAAACGAAAGAAACCAATAACGAACGTGGAGAGTAAACAAACAGGCAGTTCTGCTATAAACAGTTGTGTGGACGACGATTGGGGATTACAGTTTAGTGTTGGTACATTAGTTTTTATAAAAAGCGACTCAACATCATCAACTCGTCGTCCTTACGGGCAGATCCAATTATTTTAAAATCATTTATATCCAAGCGGGTACCACAAATCTTGGAATGGTTCCGATATTTTGATATTGGGCAAACAATGTACAACCCGTTCTGAAGCTGACACCTTGGTGGGAGCAGAAACGGACAAGAAGCCTCCTAGTACATCCAACGTAGGTTCCCAGACTACATCTGGGACAGGTATATTTATAGATAATGTTGGATGTCAAGGAAGGGCTCAGTCTGTCCTTCACTCTGAAAAAGAACGGATATTTAGAGGATTTCGTTGAATCAACTTCAGATTTACAGCTGGTAATTCACGATGAATTAAATTCATACATTTCTTTTGAAAACTTTTGTCATGATGGAAAGGGAACTTAGCATAAATACATAATTTGGGAACGGTATATGTGGGAATAGGTTGTTTCATTTTTGCGGTTAAGAGCTTATTAAGTACTCGATGGAAATAGAGGGATGGAAAACAATTGTTGCGAAAAAATTAGCCAAGAACTCTACTTCTTTATGAAAGGCTGTCCAGCTGGAAGTCAGAGAATACGCCCTGTGGAGGAGGGTAGAGAGAGAATTCAACTTAAAATTGAAATTACATGAGCTATAAAAATTGGTGACCAAACTTGTAAAAGTATTTTTCCTGTGAATGCAGGTTTGAAACCCATTATTTTCCCTGGTGATGCGTAAGTCAAGAAATGATAAAGAGTTACGAGTTTCTTTCTCAACTGTAAACCTAATATTTGGATGTTGGGCATTAAGGAATTCTAAAAAGGAATCTGCATTAAAATCGCGTTTAAACAGGGCAAAGGTGTCGTCAACATATCTTTTATAAAACAAATACTGTCTCCTCCAGGGAGTTCATAAAAATATTGGCGAAGGTAGGACCTAAAGGGCTTCCCATTGCCATCCCCTCCACCTGTCTGAAACAAGAATCACTAAAAATAAAGACTGTGTCCCGCACGGCCAATTCTAAAAGTTGTTTAAATAAGGTTTCTATTAAAACCGTTAAAAGAATCGGGAAATGGAAAAAGTTTGGTCAATATGATCTCGATCGTCTCCTCAACAGGAATATTGGTAAACAGGAACTCAACGTCGAAACTGACCATAAAAGGTCAGAGTCCTGTAAGAATATACTCCATGAAATCAGCACACTTTTACATTAAAGAATTATTGGTGAGCTTTGTTCTAACAATGGAACTAAATACTTTGCAAGTTTATAGTTGGGCGTATTTAACGAAGAGAGTATAGGTCTAAGTGGGAGCCCCCCTGCCCCCCTTGTGGATTTTGGGAAGGCCATACATGATCCCGTATGTTGAACCAGTAACGAGAAGGTTTTGGAAGGTGTTTTCATCTATGATGCTGTCACGTTTGAGTGCTCTGAGGAACCTATTAAATCTGTCTTCTATTTTGGTAACATTTTTGTAAATTAGGTGTTCCCCAATTTCTGGAATCTTGATGAGTCACTGAGAATTGAGTGCATTTTATGAACATAGTCCTGCTTATTCCTCTCCATAAGGTAAATTAGTCTTTGCATCAATTAAACAGCTTTTACTTCGCAACGGACGCTACTAATTATTAGGATATTAATTTTACCCATCTTCCTGGTAGAGAAGAGAGATCATTTGGAATATTGCTTCTATTTAGTGAATTAATTAAAATTTTACATTCCTTTACAAAGAAAAAAATGCAATCAAGGCTCAGTCAAGTCTTTATCAAATCAGGACTTGAAGTATTTCTCTTCAGATTTTGCATTCTCTTTTGTTTTTATATTGGACTTTCCATTCGATTTTCAAACTCGGATGTTGATAGGTTTTAATGGATCTTAAGCTTGAATAGATTGATATTACTTTTTAATAACAGAATTGAATCATAATTGTTGATGAAATCTTGAATGAACTTCTCTAGATGAACGTTCAGTTCAGGCGTTCGATACGTGATTGATATACCGTCTTACATTGTGTAGATGGGCTCACAACGGTTTTTTTGATTAGCAAACATAAAAGGCCATTTCATAAGAGACTACTATTATTATAAGTTTGTAAAAATATACTTTGGAGAGAGAAAGAGAGAGAATTCGAATATGAGGAAATATTCATCCACTGCCAGTGATTCAGGGTTGCAAAATCTGTATTCAGTACACAAGTAGTCAAATAAAAATCAAAATAAACAAGCAAGAAAAGACCCAAGACTTGTAAACACTAAGAATTCAAAATCCTGAATGTTTATCTAATAGTTTTTTTTTAATAGTTGTAGCAGTAAGAGACAAATAAGTTTTAGGTCGAAGGTTCATCAGAAGAGCTAAAGACAAATAAATACAAAGCTAGAAAAAGCGAAGAAGCCGGACGTCTGCACAAGTTGGAAGACGGATGAGGAATCTTTGCCCAGCTGAAAGAAGTTGACATTTCCTCTTAGACCGGATGATCAGGCAGACTTTTTGAAAGTGGCAAATGTTTATCAATCTCTTGTAGATGCGCTTTTCTCTTTTTTTTTATAGGTGCATTTAGCAGTTGGGAGTCTGTGTTTCCTGGCGTTATTTCAACAAAAAAAGGACATTTTGTATACAAAAGCGATCGAGATGTTACGCTAACAACACGAACACCATATTGATATATAATGTATCCCTTGTAACTGATGTACACATTGCAGTTACAAACTAAAAGTAGAATGACTTCAACTACAGGGGAGTAATGCTTGAATAACAATACATAAATACTTATAAAATTATACACAAAATAACATGCTCCTACAGCTTCCACACTACTATGTTTTATAAATAAGCATTTATCTTTTCGCTCCGTCTCTTGCAAGCGAGAAAACGCAACACTAGATCATCATAAACCTCAGTGGAGCTGCGAGCGAGATCCCATGAAGGCGTCTCAGACACTTATTTGTTTGGAGCCAATTTTGCTCCAGATCCCTTCTGCCCACTTGGAGCGCAGGAGGGAACAACAAGACGATCTTTTTGCTGCTGTCTCCCGGTCCTGTTGATCGCTGTGCTAATTTTGTCCTCATTTCTTTTTTATTATTTGAGTGAGTTCCAGTGAAAGCAAACAGCTCCTCTTCAACGAAAGTAAAAACGAAAGTACCATGTCAACATCTCCTAAGAGCAAAGGCGACCTGTAACTCATTACGTGACTACCTGGGGAGGGATTTTCTCTAATTAAAGGGATTAATCCCTTAAATGATAGAGAGAGATTCAGAACAAAGGGTTAGATCGGATTCCACAGGAAGAGAGCAGTTCAGATTTCACTCGTCTCTGTTCTCTTTGGAGCATAATTAAAGGTGCTTTGTATCTGTGACCTCGTTAGTAAATGCTGAAAGGATTAATAGTGATAATCTCTCTTCTCTCTCTCTCTCTCTCTCTCTCTCTCTCTCTCTCTCTCTCTCTCTCTCTCTCTCTTTCAGTGCCCCTTAAACAAAACCTTTCCAGATTTACTTGAGAGAGAGAGAGAGAGAGAGAGAGAGAGAGAGAGAGAGAGAGAGAGAGAGAGAGAGAGAGAGAGAGAGAGAGAGAATTCGACATTTCTCAAATAACTCCACTTGGTGATTTTGAAGATAAATTGAGTAATATAATCTCATCACTGTTGAGAGAAAAAAAATCAGAACGCTATCTATTTTGATCCCTTCAGACCAAATAATAATAATAATAATAATAATAATAATAATAATAATAATAATAATAATAATAATAGCCCCGATTTATTCAGTACACGTTTCAGCGCTTCCGAGAAACAGTTGAGTGTAACTGCTATGGGTGGGGGTTATTTGGTGTCGGGTAGCATGGGTGGAGATTAGGCGTTGGATACCTTGCCACCTTAACCTCCATAAAAATGAAATGGATTTTATTTGGCTGGAGGAGGCAACGAGAGGAAATATGTACTTAGATGCAACACTGATCCAGAGAAATGGTTTTTATGCTGTGGTCTAGGTTTGCAACACCTGAGGGCTTTGGTAAATCCTGGAAGTTGTTTATGTGCAAAATCGTTGTTAGATATTTAGATAAAATCTTTTGTTCTTCATTACCACTTTTGGATGAAATGTGAGTCTAATGACAGTCAAACGAAAATTCATTACATGCGATAAATGTGGAAAAAACTGAAAAATTCATTGAAACCGATGAAAATGTAGTCGTACACTTTCCTATAAATGCCATTAAGAGAAGTCAGTATTGAAACCAAAGTCATTTTTATATTAGCTGACAAGAAGACCGTTTAAAGCGTTTATGTCACCTGCCTAAATAAACCAGAATCGTTCTCAAGACCAAGATCTTAACATTAATTCAGTTTTGTATTAATTCTGAATGATCTGTTTTAAAATCAATATTTAGGAATATTTAGGAATATTAACGATTACAATCTAACTGACTTCAGAGCATATTATTCTAGACAATGGAGAAACCTCACATATCTGTGAACCTCGTGGGACACGTTTTCGGAATTTTCTCCTAAAACAGAAAACGCTTTGGCTCTCATTGAAATTCTCCCAAAGATGGCCAAATCTCTCTCAGTAAGAAGGATGGTCTTGGCAAAGGAATAAAAAAATGGAATCACTTCTTTGGCGATAATATATCAAAGGAACTTCAAAAGACTTGAGGTGAAAAAATTGGTCTGCTTCTGAGTCAACACCTCACCTCCTGACTCTCCTTTTCTCCTCACTTCCTTCCATTTCTTTTCCCTCGACTTCTTACTCATTTAAATTTACCTTTCTAGAAAAACAGAATAGGCCGGTGAGGCGTAGTGTAGTATTATGGGCTGGCGAAGGAGATTGAAGATAAAAAAGTAAAATTTTCACAGTTTGAACAGAGTCACTTTCCACGATGAATTAAAAGGAGACATTGACCTAATATAAGTTGTGTGGTTGAAGTACTTAATGGGGAAACTTCAGAATTGTTGTCTAACTGAAGTGAGAAAATTTTTACGCGAAACCAGAAGACGTCTGGCAGCTTTTAAACAGAATTATTAAAACGAAAGTTACCCTTCTCAAAGTGTAAGGAAATTAAAAGAAAAATTAAAATCATCGTTTATAGACTACTCTCAAAAGAAATCATATTCCTACCAACGAAATGAAAAAAAGGAGCAAAGAAGGACACTAATCAAATTTCTGTCGCAGAAATCTCACACAGCTTAATTCTGGGCGCAAAGCAAATGAGGTAGAGGATTTTTATAAGTAATTTGCTCAGAGAGAGAGAGAGAGAGAGAGAGAGAGAGAGAGAGAGAGAGAGAGAGAGAGAGAGAGAAGAGAGAATAGGCCAACCATGAAGATAATTAAAGAGAAAGATGAAGGATCTCATGGAGAAAAAATCCTTTAAATTTAGTAGGAGAAGATTACCTCATCGAGGCTCTCCCGTTTTGATGGTATACATTTTGACAGAGCACACGAACACTTATGCATATCCACGACCCACAGCAGTCGACAAAAATCTAGATAGACCGTGCACTGCTTAGGTCGACAGAGACATCCTAGACTTTAGGGAACACTCCCATTCCTCCCGCCTCGTCCGGTTCGAGCATTGAAAACGGGTCCCTCAGATTGTGAGCTGACCACCCTTACCGAGTGGAGAGAGAGAGAGAGAGAGAGAGAGAGAGAGAGAGAGAGAGAGAGAGAGAGAGAATGTTATTTATCTTTTCTTTCCTCTCATTCAAGAACAGAAAATCTGGAATCTGTTCCTATTCAGTTATTTTTAATTTTGTTTTTCTTCTTAAAAAGGAATCGAGGACATTGATGCACTAGGAAATATTTTCACTAGTAAAAAGGTTAATTCACCTTTCTGTTCTCGCTTAGTTGAGGAGAGAGTCAACCACTGACACATGTGAGGAAAACATGCAACTAGTTGAAGAAGAAAAATAAACTGACAAAGGAAAATTGTTTCTTTAACTCACAACAAATTATCGAAAGATGCACCAAAAGAAATTTAAAATGAACAAAAGGGCAAGAGGGCAAGACAATATATATATTCACGTGTGCTGCTGAGATACATAAGCTGAATGGAATATCTGTTTCTTTTGTGTTCCAACATAGAAATATATAAATATATATATATATATATATATATATATATATATATATATATATATATATATATATATATATATATATATATATATATATATATATATGAGAGAGAGAGAGAGAGAGAGAGAGAGAGAGAGAGAGAGAGAGAGAGAGAGAGAGAGAGAACTATCACCGTTTATCTACCTCACAAAGCGAAAACTTGACGAACTTTATCGGAGTGACATAACCCTTCCATACTCAGTAAGTATCCTGAAGGGATAAACTACAGTAGGGGCGATCAAACTAGCATAAACTTCACCAGGCAGTTTCGCAACGTGTAGGGAAATAAACTTTTAGAATTTTGCTAAAGAATAAAGCAAAACTGTTCTATCTATTGCTCTATTAATAAGTTTTCTGAAAGTTCCGTTTTGTCTATGATTTTGAAATAAACTATCATTTCTTGAGCAAACACTGAGTGCCATGCATACTGTTTTTCTCTTTTTTTTTTAATGATACCAGTACGCTTCTTAGAGCTGGGATGAGATTTAACGAACAGGCAATTGCAAATAACTCAGTATGTATCACCAAATCAAAGCGTAATTTCATTCAATGAATAAAAAGTATGATTCGATTTGTTTGAAAGATAAAACGCAGAACAAATCATTTCCATTTGCGAGTCATTAATGAATAAATGGATCAGATCGAGAGTAGAAATGAATGGAATCAACTAAAAAAAAAAAAAAAAAAACAATTCCAAAGAGGAAATGAATGAGATCCAATGAAATCATGTGATAAAAACAGGATTAAATGGAACTTGATATGGAGGGTGGTGGGTCTGTTCATTGGTAAATTCAATGACGCTCTCCTATTATTTGTATTAGCGTTCGTTCCATGACACACACCTGCACTTGGTTAAAGGCAAGTTGACTAGTTTGTACGGGTATGTGATGGTGGTGTAAGTGTATTTATACACACACGCATATATATGTATATATATATGTATATGTATATATATATATATATATATATATATATATATATATATATATATATATATATATATATATATATATATATATATATATGTGTGTGTGTGTGTGTGTGTGTGTGTGTATATATATATATATATATATATATATATATATATATATATATATATATATATATATATATATATATATATATATATATATATATATATATATATATATATATATATATATATATATATATATATATATATATATATATATATATATATATATATATATATATATATATACAGTATAAATATATAAAACTTTGGGACTAATCTTTAGATATTTGAATGACACATGACCATACTATATATCAGCTATAATATTCTGAATAAAAATCATCAGTAGAATTTTAAATGTACAGTCAAATACACACAAAGCGCCACGATGCCTCATCGATCAAAAAAAAAAAAAAATCAAAAGAGCAGCACTTAGGATGTTACACCATTCCCGAATTCCTATGTACGCAAAGAGGTTATAATTTTGTTGACCTACATATGTAATTCTTGCTTCCTGATTTGCAAGACATATACCTCGCTTTCGGATCCCAATTGCATTGCGAGAGTTTATTTGTTTGAAATCGTGTTTCCACATATTGCAGTTTTTGGAGATTTATTCGTAATTAAATTATGACTGATTCAGTTTTCTGACTGAGAGAGTTTATTCCTACGCCATTTGTTTGTTGCCTGGTATTTCCCAAGTGTCACTTTCACTGGTATTTTACACAAATTTCATCTCATCTCTGGGCCATTTTCTTTTTGGTCGTATGTCCAATAATAATAATAATAATAATAATAATAATAATAATAATAATAATAATAATAATAATAATAATAATAATAATAACATTTCTATTATTGCACTTCATTCTTTTCAATAAAAGGAGCAAATTTCATCGACAGTTTGCCCAAGAGATGGACCAGATACCTTATTCATAAATATTCCTTTTAAAAGAGACTTCGTTGATTGTCTTATTCCCATTAACAGAAAAAAACAAAAAAACAAACACAGAATACGGAGAAATGCAAGATTTCAAGCATAAACAACGAACTGTTCAAACGGGTTATGGGAGGGTAAAACGTCAGAAATTTCGTTATTACTCCTCCTCCGAAAAAGAACTTACGGGCTTCAGCTGTTTACTTATACGGATGTGCACGCATGAATTCATATGTACACATTTGTATTTTCAACATGGATTTACGTGTAACATTTTCTGGATATTTTTAAGTAACTGTTTCGGTAACTGTATAATCCTTTAGATTCGGTATAAATCTGACCGGTTTCCCCGTCAGTTTCAGGACAACTTCAAAAGGACCGATACACAGTGATATTTAAGAAATATGTGCTACAGTGACAGTACAAATGGATTACAGACGGGGGCAATTAGTTCAGGAAACTCTCTGGCAACATACAACCATTCAATATTATCTTGTGAATATGAAATCTTTTCCTCTCCTTTACCGCTTTTTAAATCTCTCTCTCTCTCTCTCTCTCTCTCTCTCTCTCTCTCTCTCTCTCTCTCTCTCTCTCTCTCTCTCTCTCTCAGTCACGTGTGCAAACACAAATAGGAGTATGGTGAACAATGTGTAAAGTTACTATTTTTTCCTTCCCTCAGGCGATGAAAAAGGTGAAGAACTGTTGGGAGAAGAAGGAAAGTGTTGTTTTCTTCTCCTCCTTTACTTCAACTTTCAAATGAGCAGAAACAAAAGGCAGTAGATACAAAAGAAAAGATAAGAAATACGTTTATATCCACCTCCTCCTCTTCTTCCTTCTGCGTCAAAAGGAAATGTTCCTACAACTAAATCGCAGTGGAATATTCAGTAAAATACTGAGACAAGAAATTTAGCAAAAGTTTGCTAAACTAATGCACCAAGGAGGCGGAGTTTGTTGACTAAGTTACGTTAAATTCAATTTAACCAGATTGCAGCATATCAGCATTCCAGCATTTTTTTTGTGTGAAGATTCACCTTATGATAGTATGCAATATGATGTGTCCTTTATTTAGGGTGGTGTCAGGTGCACTTCATTAGGCATGTCAAAATCCTATTAGGCGTGGTCTCACTTATTTGGTTTGATATAAGTAGTGGACAGATTTACTCCATTAACAAAAATTGATGAGCTCTGAAGTATAGTTTACTTTGTTTTAATGTTACTTTTGTATCATAAAGTCTCTCTCTCTCTCTCTCTCTCTCTCTCTCTCTCTCTCTCTCTCTCTCTCTCTCTCTCTCTCTCTCTCTCTCCTGATATCATCAGAATCATAGACTGTCATGATCGAGAATAATGAAAAAAAAAAGACATTTAAACAGGCGAAATAGAAAGGACATTATCATTCCCTGTCAATTCGTATTCTTTAATGACCTTTAGCGTAATATATATAAAGGTTTTCAACAAGTTTTCCGATAAATTCCGAAATAATAGGTACGTTTATATGGTCTTAGAGAGAAAATAATTTTTTTCTGATTTATCAAACCTTTTCTACAGAGAAAATCAATGTATTCCTTTTAAACTATTTTCCACCAAGAAACCTGTAAACTTAAAATCGAGGTGTGTGGGAGCTGCGAAGGGAATTCTCCCTTCCACTCCCAAGAGAGATTCACAGATTGACCAGCCACAAGTGACTGAAGTTCCCACAGAAAAAGTGAATGATTGTAGGGGAAAGGACCATTTTATTCCGTCTTTCTAGAATCCAACCAAATTAAAAACTTTTCATTACACTCATGAAAGGAAGGTTCACTGAACAAGATACAAAATAAAGTTCTTTTTACGATTTTTCAGGTAACGTTTCATTGGAGGTGAAAGATGGCAATTATGTAAATAAAAAACGACTACCCAAGTTCTGCAGGCGAACTGAAAATTGCTGTTTTTAGAAAACAAAGAAAACAATAAACGCCATAAGTCCAAATCTATTGAAAAAAAATATATATATATAAGTACGAAGACAGAGTTTTACAACTATAAATTCTCCATTGTCTGAAGGTTGATTATATGAATAACCTATTTCAGTCTCCTTACACTGTTTTTCTCTTGACTTCTTAAAAATCATAATTAGTTTTCTTCCAGCAAGCAAAGCTCTGCGGGCAAAGCAAGCATATTAAATGAGATTGTTTTTAATAATGCTGTACACGGGGTGATGAGCTCATAAAATAAAAAAAGAATAATACCTTTGATAAATAGAATTCCCAGTGCAGGAAGCAATCCTTGGGCTTACAGAATATATTATGCGCTACGTAGTTCATACTGGAAGCTTCTACGTGTTCAGAAAGAATTAACAATAACTGGAATTTCTGGTTTGCTCTTTCTTATTTATATTTCCTATTTAATTTTTGCTTAGCTTGCCGAATAACCAAAAGGACAAGCGCTAAAGAATGTGTGTATTAAGCAAAAATTTAAGGTATACATTGACTAACAAACTTTGAATTAACTTCATTAATATTCCAGTAACGAACTTCGGTTAAAGTGTCATTATGCAAAGCAGGTGACCTGCTCAACAAAACTTCATAAAAATTAGATTAGGTATATAACTAAAACGATCGACCCAGGTGTTTCGTAAGTGATTAAATTATAACTGAACATCATAAGAATTTTTAATAGGCCAGTATGAGGTAAAGGTATGAACTTCCTATCGATCACGAAGGTCTTGCAGAGCTGAAACATTTTCAAATGTCCTGGTTACCAGAAGTTATTGTTAATTTCTTTAAATAGGAAACTTACAAATCCTGCTGGTAACTATATTTATTCCAAAGAGAGAAGCGTATTTTGTGCTTTCGTTTATTAACAAATATTTGAATCTGAATAAAAAAAAATAGAGAATAAAATCTTTTTCTCGATAACTAGGAGGTAATTTTTCTCTTCGAAGGGAATTACTTAAGTGGTTTGGAGATTTTTCAAACTTTTATTTGCATCTGTTAACACATTGTTCAAGAATTCTGAATCGATGGGTATTCTCCTCTACCCTTTATTTGATGTTAATAACAATTTTTTTTTCAATTAAAACCTTTTAACCCTTACAATTAAACGTCCCTATTCGAGATATATGAAACTTACAGAGAATGAATGAAGCAAAAGAAAAAATATCAGTCTGTCTGTTTCTGGTGATTCACACAGCATTTATTGTCCCTTCAATTTTCGTCGACAAAATCTCCATTAATCTTCCCAAAGCAGTCACCCTTACTCTCTTCTCTTTCACAAACACAAATATTAATTCATAGCTCATCCAATCACTTTATTTTCCAACAATTTCTCTTCCTTTTCCCTCACTCCAGATGATCTGAATAAGTTATTTTAGTAAAGCAATTTTCTTCTCTGATTAGAAACGAAAATCGCTCCATTTCCCTCAGTGAAAAGGTAATGGTAAAAAAATATTAAGGACACACACTCGAATATTCATTATTATTTAGTGTCCCCAATTCGAAAACTTTGGGACTTTGGCCCCTGTTCTCCTTTGAAGGTGGCACCGGTGCTGGAGGATCCAATTTCTTTAGTCAGAGAAATAGTGGGACACAGTTTGGAAAAATATAGCTTATGATGTTTTTATTGATAACTGATTATGAAAATTAGGCTGTCAAGCCAAACGCACAGGCACTTTCAACCACCCAGCGCTCAAACAGGGAAGACAGGGAGTTGGAGTAGTTGGGCACCAAGAAAAAGAGATTCAGAAAATAAAGAATATGAAGCAAGGGTCTAGAGGTGGAAATGAGAGGAAACCAAGCAGTAACAGATGGAGAGCTGGACAGCAAAATTGAAGAAAGGAAGCGGAGATGGTTTAAAAGTGACGAGTGAGAACAGCTAGGGTAAAAGGGACTCTGAACACCCTTTAGCGATGCTTACAGGGCCACATGAGGTGCACCGACTTCACTACCCCGTTACGTGGTCTCAAAGGTTGGACAAATGTTTCTCTTACGGGTTTATACCATTAGAGAACTTCTCTAATCAAAGCCAGGCGAAGAATTTTGTGAAAATCTTCTCAGAACGTAAGACATTTGGGGATTATAACAGCTTTCTATAAAGCGCATTTCCTTCAAAAGGGTCTTTTCGGTTCACCAACGAGCTTAGGATTTTGCCTTTCTGAGGTAAATGAATTTCTTTGAGAGGTCGTCCCGGAGGAGAGAGAGAGAGAGAGAGAGAGAGAGAGAGAGAGAGAGAGAGAGAGAGAGAGAGAGAGAGAGAGAGATATTTCCACGTCAATAAACTCATTCTCCTTTATATTCTGAGAAATTTCCTAAGCTGTCATCGCTATATTTACTGAAAAGTCTTTTTTACAAAAATTTAGAAACTCGCTATTCCATGAATACATATAAAAAAACATTTCAAAACGGTTTAGAAATGCGAAGCTTCAAACCATGGGTACAAAATGAAATAATTTACCCAAAGAAACATACATGTCGTTTCCAGCACAACGAATTTCAGTTGTCAAATTTTCTTCCACGAAAAATTGTAGACATTAGATATAAATTCTGCCGTATAATCTAGCGTCTGTTGCTTAAACAGATAGAATCTGTTAACTTTCAAAATAAATTTCAAAAAAGGAGGAAGGCCTTCATGGTTAATTTTGGTGTTGTATTCTGCATATAACTAATGAAAAAAAAATCTTTGTTAAGATCTTATAGCCTTTATCTCTCCTCCTTAAATGCCACAGTAGCGAAACGTAAACAAAGGGAGGAAATATCGTTTTTCATAATAGTCGGAATATTCAGTTCTGTTGAACTTGAAGTGTTAAATACGTTACACAACGATTCAGTTCAGGTTTAACAGAAATTGCAAGATGTTCTGGGCATCGCCGCATCCAACCCCCAGCCAATTGAATGTCAATTCTGGTTCCAAAAACCATTATCCCTAATCATTCTTACAATTCCGCTCAAATCTAGTTAATGGAACTACCCAAATGACTAAGGTCTAATGAAATTTATTTGAGTGAAGAATTTATTCGAAAAACTATATGTCTTTTTGTCTATGTATTCTGGAATGGACGAGAAACCTTAATTTTCTTACATAACACTCACTAGCTTTTGTGTGATTTATTTGTTTCTTGATATCAAAGGTACGAAATGTGTTGTGATCATCAACCTGTATCTCAGGGTGTGTGTTTGCGTATGTATGTGTGTGTTAGTGTATGGCGACTGTATCCTCTACTTGTTCTGTATCTATGACAGATTCAAATGTACCTGAGCGCGTTGACATAACCAGGGGGTCAGATTAAATGATAAAAAATCAGGCTCATTCGAAAGCCTTGCCTTATGAAAAATATAAAAAGAAAACCATTCTAGAAGAGAAGGTGAAATTCAGCGTTCCGAAAATTGTTGGATGCGGGAACAGACGAAGGAACACGACATAATTTAATGACCAAAGTTCATTTTGGAATAACAACGACGAATGGTACATTGCTTCTTGAATTTATCTAAAAAAAAAAAAAAAGTTCGTTCCTTTTATATATTATAGCATTAGGTTCGAAATACAAAATTGCCAAACACAAAAGAAGATGTTGAGTTCAGTATTCTAGAGGCTTAATCGTAATTTAGCTACATATTATCACACTCACACACACACACACACACACACACACACACACACATATATATATATATATATATATATATATATATATATATATATATATATATATATATATATATATATATATATATATATATATATATATATATATATATACATAGATAGATAGATATATATATACATACATACATACATACATATACATACATACACACACATATATATAGAGTATATATATATATGTAACGGGTCATGAAGGTGACCTTTGAAAAAGAATGTGTCAGCTTTTCGAGAGATCATATGACTGAACACAGCATGTAACTAAATACTTGGGTGTTTTTCGCATTCAGCAAGAAGTCAACGTTCTCAGAGACCCTTAGTTACAACACACATGTGAATAGAAGTGCAGATCAACATAGAAACTTCTCAAAGGTTTATCCGGTTACAGATCCGGATTTGAAGAGAATATCACTGCTTCATTCCGGTTGAGTGTGTAGGTACGTGTGTGACCAAGTACCTAGTGGCGCCTTGGAATACAGAGGGTGTGTCATTGTCGAACATTGAACTTGATTGGGGATGTCATGAGAGTGTGTTCATATGTGTGTTGCAAAATGAATATAATGGGAGTGTTCATTGAATGAGTGGGCACTGCGATCCGTTGTTTGTATAACTGAGCATGTGAACTGTGCAAAGGGGAAGCACACATATATGGAGACTGTGCTCCAGAGGACTTTTGTGAAGTGAGTACAACTCATAAACATTTTAGATCTTTTTTTCAGACTGGAAAAAGTCTATCCATGTTGCAGTGAAATCTTGTGGTTATGCATTTGTATTTTGTGAGTTTGGTTTCTAAAATAACGATCGTTCTTTTATAGGAATCCCAAGTTCCTCTTGAAAATAGGAATGGTGTGACATTTATTCATATATAAAATGATTTTCATAATGAACTGTGGCCGTTTTATTGTTTTGGATGACAGATGGATTGTTTATGCATTTTTACTTTAAATAATCGGGTGTTGATATTTGGACCTTATTCAGTAGATTTTCATAGATATGTGTGAGTCATTCGATTTCATTCTTTCGTCGCTTATTTGAAGTTATTGCTGTTATTCCTGTCAATGAAGTTGTTTTGTAACTCAGTGTCTCATTCCAGTAGGCCTTGGAATTTAGTTAGGTGAAATGAATAACTTACGATGTGAAGATGAGATCAGCTGACACAACAAGTCGGCTCTCGCTACAAATTCATCTCAGAGTAAGTGAGATGCTAACCTCTGTCCTTAAAACAGGGAAATAAATAAAATACCGGCCTCGAAAAACAGACAGGTAATATATATATATAATATATATATATATATATATATATATATATATATATATATATATATATATATATATATATATATATATATATATATATATATATACATATATACACACACACACACACACATATATATATATATATATATATATATATATATATATATATATATATATATATATATATATATATATATATATATATATGTGTGTGTGTGTGTGTGTGTGTGTGTGTGTGTGTGTGTGTGTGTGTAGATACATATGTATGTATGCATGTATGTATGTCGTACATACAATACAAATGAAAACAATTCTATAACTGTTGTCTGTAAGCTACATTATGAAAATCCCAAGACCTCTCTCTATTGATGTGCCGTAAATATATACAGGCTTATGCAAATGCTGCGTGATCCCGTGTAGACCTCGGAAACCGAAAGTCTCTTTGCGAGAGCAGCGAAGAGAATTGCCCAGCCTCCGACTCTCTTCACCACTGAAGCCAGATCAGATACAGAGAGAAATACTCAGCGCCGTCCCTTACTCTTGGCATTGGCAGATTTTCAATTCGTAAATTTGAAAGTTCAGTTTCAAAGAGGAAAGAAACAAAAAATGCAAATATATCGTAAATGAACATACTACGAAAATAAGCATAATACGAATAAATATTTTTCTTGTGAGTGTAATAATACCAACATGTCATTTATAAATATCACGCTGTTGGATCGACCCATTTTTTTTTACGAAAACAAACTACATTTAGTGAAATTCTATTGTAAATAAATATATTGTGAATAAATATTTTGTTTGTAAGCGTAACATATCAGAGGTGAAAAATATGTTCATTATAATATGTCATTCATAAAAAATAACGATTTTGAATTGACCAGCTATATTTTGTTAACGAAAACAAACTAAACTTCGTTCATTCCAATTCTTTCAATTGGGGAAAAAGTTATCACCGAACTAAAACCCATTCGAGTGTCTGTTGTGCTGAAGTTTTAGCATGTGACGAATTACGCAAAAATTCATATACAAAAACTTTACACAATAGTAAGTTTCAAAAACAGAAGGGCAAAGCCTTTTTGAAATGGTTGATTAAATAATATCATATTAATCTTGAATAACAACTGCATCGAAAGAATAAAAGTGAGTTGATATCCTCTTAAGCGAATAGATTATTCCTTAGTCATTTAAAGGGATGACATTTATTTATGCATGTAAAACTTTCACTCGTAGTTTAGGTATTCAAAATTGAGTAAAGAAACAAATATAGTAGAACAAAACTTAAAATTACAGTAGACTCTCTCTCTCTCTCTCTCTCTCTCTCTCTCTCTCTCTCTCTCTCTCTCTCTCTACAGATAAAGAGAATGTGAGGAACAGATTAGGAATACATTATTCCCTAAGAGACCTCTTCACACTGCTACTGGAAGGGAGAATACAATTCAATATCAAAAGGTGATATGGAATACAATTTTCAGAGCCCCCTGAGCACAGCCCTTTAGTGAATGAAACAGGATGTTTTTGAATATTCATTCCTGAGAGCCTCTGAGCTAATACCATAAGTAAAACAGCCAAAAGTTTCTATTTATCAAATTCACATAAATCCAGCATCTTTTATAACACTCTGAGAAAATGAAGGTAACAACTTGCATCTTGATAACAGACTGAGGAGTTATTCTGACAGAAGAACCTGAATTCATATGAGGAAATATTTAATTCAAGTTATAACAGGAGCTCAAGCCAGTTTATTGGATGGTTTAGCGTTAAACTACTCACACATAAAACACACGAAAATAAAGACTCACATAAAGAGAGAGCAAGAGAGAGAGAAAGAGAATCCTTAGAGAGAGAGAGAGAGAACAAATAGCAGTTTTTTAAGACCATCTCTTTCTTGAAATCAGAAGCTCAAATTAATGAGAACACAGTTATTCTCCTCGTCTTTTCTTGAGGAAATGCTTTAGTAATATGAACAGGATGTTCCATTAATCCTTTACCATCAGGATTATCTTTTGTCTTTGTTCTCTGAGGAAATTATCCCCGCGTTTCAACCAATTCAATTCCACAGTTTTTGCCGGGAGGCTAAGCTCTAACACGTACTTTCCCCTGAACATTATAAGTAACCCTCAGCAGTAAACTAAAGCAATGCCTGTACCTTTGTGTCTTGCATGGCCCATATCTATGTGGGACCTCATCCCAATTTTCACTGAATTCTAAAAAAGCATTATTTTCAAAGTTCTCTCTTTTTTGAAAAATATTTCTTTGCCTTCCTGAAATTCGAAATCTTTCATTTCTCTCTATGTATCATGTATTTTTATTTTTCTTTTATTTTCCCTCTTTCTGGCTTCTCAATCATAACAGACCTCGTTTCCATAAACCCTTTGTTCTTCTTTGACGACAGGTTCAGTTCACCAATGGTCCCCCTTTCTCTCTCTCTCAATCTCTCTCTCTCTCTCTCAAAAAATCTCTCTCCTCTCTCTCTCTCCCAGCATGGGCAAGTTTTTTCCTCTGGCCTACATGTTTAATTTCGTCGATGGGTTGCTCTGGGGAGCAAGAGCCTGTGCAAGCCCTCTCTGATTTAATAAAAAAAACAACAAACAAACAACAACACTTAAGAAAATAATAACTTCAAATTCATGTCCTACGTCATTGTTATGAAACTTTAACAACCATTGTTATTGATATTAGTGTTTTAGATGCCCTGTGCATCAAATGAAGATCGATTCCGAATGACTCTTCTTCACCCATAAAAGAGGTTACCAATTAATACCTGCCAATTCATACTTAGGCTTTGTCCCGAGAAAATGCATCATCAGAAAGGATCAAAGTTCAACAACAATTATTATCCTTACCGATAACACTATCACTGTATCACTCTCCTTATTGCAAAGGATTTCTCCAATGAAGGATATGATGTTTGCGATTACTGAGGAGGAAAATGATCTGTCTTTCTATAGAAACCTTAAATATTTTCACTTATTTACCCCACTGAAAATAACTAAGCAACCATTCCCCTTATAGTTATTTATTCTGCTCTCGTTCACTCTCAAGACTTACCTCGTTGTAATTTTCGGTTTTATGGCAATTATTTTTTATCTAACTATGTTCCAGCTACTTTCCATTTACTGTACATCGTCACTTTACACCTGAATAGCCTCTGTCCTGGGTGACTTATTAACATATACTTGAATTTCTTTACCTCTTCACTTAATTTCTCTTAAATCTTTTAATATAATTATTACCGTAGTAAGTTGTATATGCTTTCAATAAATACATAAAAGATCAGGCGTTGTGGTCAGGTAATATTCAGCCAAGATGGCGTCTCTTTTTTGATCTGATAATGGAGAAATTTCCTGCGGTTACGTTTAACTTGTCAGTGCTCGAAATTAATGAAACAAACTTCTGTTCAATTCTACTCAGAGGAAGCAGCCGTTGGAATATTGAGGACTAATGGGTATCGGATATTCCAGGTCTGAAATTTATAGTTCATTAGGTATTCACTTAACAAACTAGGTAATGATAATTATTCTTTACGTGTATACCCCTCTCTTCTCTCTCTCTCTCTCTCTCTCTCTCTCTCTCTCTCTCTCTCTCTCTCTCTCTCTCTCTCTCTTATGGGGGAAAGAAGGAGCGGGAAAAGAGAGATAAATAAAAATACAAAAACGATTAGAGGAAATTTAGGAAGAGGAGCGATAATCTGAAAGGCTAAAAGAAATAAAGGGGAAAAAAGAAACTTAAGAGAAGACAAACTCACAGGAAGGAAAATAATAAAAAAAAAACGAGGAAAATAAGAGAAACTATATATAAAAAACGAAAACTATATATATATAGTAAATAAAAACAGACAAATTATGAAAATGCAAAAATTCCTGATAAGCAGAGCAAGAAATAAATAAATAAATGAAATATTTAATGAATAGATAAATGAAATGAAATGAGAAACTCGGTGGAAGAGGTTTAGAGACACCAACAAAAACGCAGAGGCATGACCAGATCCTCAGTGAATGGGATACAAACCACTCCTTTCCCGAGGCCGTGAGACCTGCATGGCAAAGAATAGAGTCAGTCACCACTCCGTCTAGCTTTGAGATCAAACCAGATTGAAACATAAAAAACGAAATAAACTAGAGGAGGGACCCCAAGGAGTCCCCAGAGGAATGTGGTCCACTAATCCCCCCCACCTCCCCTTTTTCCCCAGAACCAAATTTACGACTTTTGTGAGTCCCAAAGGACAAGGCTAAGCTCATGAGGACTCCGAAACACGACAAACCTTTTATTATTAGTCTTACTAAAGTGAAGCTGTATCAAGAGACTGAGAAGCTTATCGATGCATTTTGGCTGGAATTTTATACTTAACAGATCTACTAGTTATCAATAAAAATCTACAGAGAGAGAGAGAGAGAGAGAGAGAGAGAGAGAGAGAGAGAGAGAGAGAGAGAGAGAGAGAGAGAATATTTCTATAATTTTAATTTCTTCATTATTTACCACAAATTGCGACATTTCATTTTTCCACTGTGTATTTCTCTCTGGGGAGATATTTTCCTTTTATTCTAGATTCGGGCTTAACTTCTTGGTCTTTCTTACGTGTCTCTGACATCCAACCAAATAAAAGGTTCTTCATCAATATATACATTATACATATATAATTTACCAATAAAATAATAATAATAATAATAATAATATGTAATAATAATAACAATAATAATAATAATAATAATATTTAATAATAATAATAATAATAATAATAAATAATAAAAGTTACGAAAATCATAACTAAATTAGATGAAAATATTTTTAAGAGAAAGAACGTTAAATGGTATAACGATTGATAACACGAAAATTCGTAATTTTAATAGACTATGAACAAAAAGGCAATGAATAACAAGTGATACCAATCATAGCATTTGACTAAAAGAAAATCATATCCTAACTGCTCGTGAATAGGAATGACTTCTGAAATGAGGCAACTCCTCCACTGGGATCACACATTTTCTCATCTAAATACGGCCTGGAATTTATGCAGATTAACTCATAGATTGCCAATAACATGATGAAAGTAATTAGGATACTGTTGGAATTTTTGTCTCACGGAAATGTTCCTTATTTCTGATGCTATACACCCTGATTTAAAGGGATTACCTCTACTACTGCTGTTATTACTACTACCAATGGTAATACTGTAAATAATAAAATTACAATATTTTATCTTTACCACTTACGTCACTGACATTACCAATTTTTATACCGTAGACATCGTTATCATTAACATTACTATTAACTTATTTTCGGTAATTTATTTGTTGTATACGATGAGAGAGAGAGAGAGAGAGAGAGAGAGAGAGAGAGAGAGAGAAAATTCAAAGAACTGAGAAGAGAGACAGGTAATACCCATTTATAGTAAATTGTAATTACTTGGGGCAAGAACTCTTAAAATTAAATTTATATATACAATAAAAGATAAAAATCGATGGGACGACTGTCTTAACCGGTTTTCGAATTTATTTTCCATTATCTAATGAATGTGGAGATCTCCTCGTATCTCTCAGAGGCGCTGTTTGTCTCCGAGTACATTTCTCTCTCCCGAGATTAATTTCCTCTCTTGGTTCCTTTTCCGCAAAGCGTCTTCGACGATTATCTTTTCTTTAATGGTCTTTCCTTGTCCCTTTGTTCCTGCTTTCACTCTAAACCCTTTTAAGCTTAGTCCCATTAATTCTCGGCGTATTTACTGCACACCTTTTAAGGGGTTCAATTGAGTCCAGTATTTTAATTGAGCAAATGAATGAGATTAGTAAACCATACAAGGAAGTCATACACACATACAGAACATTTATGTATTTGTATTTTGAAGTCTATCTATCTATATATATACTGAATATTATATATATATAAAATATATAATATATAAAACAGTCCATATAGAATATATATAATATACCAATATATATATATAAGAGAATATATATTATTCATTTATTTGCGGTATTATATATTAAAAATATATATATTATATATGGGAATATATTTATTTTTTTGTTATTAGGTATATATATTATATTTTAAATAACTTATTTATTTATAAGGATAAATATATATTTTTATATACATGCTTTATTTATTTATATATATATATATATATATATATATATATATATATATATATATATTTATATATATATATATATATATATATATATATATATATATATATATATATATATATATATATATATATTTATAGTATATCATATATATATATATATATAATATATATAATATATTATAATATAGAATGGAACACACACACTACTGCCTTATATATATTTACCCATATTATACTTTTACTCAGCTATTTATAGATATATTTATTTATATATATTGATATATATGATCTCCATATATATGTCTATGTATCAACACGTCATACCCAAGATTATGCAAAATTATTAGGTTCCAAACCCCTTGTGCAGTTTAAAATTCAGCGTTAATTAACGATGACAAAAATGCTAATAAATGCTTATTTCAAAGTTTAAACATTAAATATGATCCTAATCATGCTCCCAAAATATTAAGTTAATTTTTAAATAAATTAAAGTTACTGTATTTTTGTTATTTAAAAGTTAATCATATATTTTTAACTGATGTATAAAAGAAATAAATGGCTGACATAAAAATAGAGAATTGGAAGATTTATTTTTTATTTTTTCTCTCTCCCTTCTGACCAATCTATTTTTATTAAGTCTTCCCAACCTCTTTTTAATAACTTTTTTATTCTCTACGTCTCTTTCTCTTTGTTCTGAAATGTTTTTCATGAACAAACAGTGTTTTTATTTTGACTAATATTTATTAGTTATTATGTCTCTATTTTCAGAATGTATTTTTACATAGCACATTTTATAACTTTGATTTATTTAAGGTTTTTAGGTCAATTTAAACTATCTAATTTGTACAGGTAATTTATCAGTTTCAGTGATTTATAATTTTAACACAAAACTATCTGACGTTAACCATGAAAATTATTATTTTAATCTTTGAGAGATTTAGAGAGAGAGAGAAAAGAGAGAGAGAGAGAGATTTTTTTATTGTCCTTTTTTATTTAAATTAAATTATTTATTTATTATTACTGAGACAGAGAAATAACATTATGAGAGAGAGAGAGAGAGAGAGAGAGAGAGAGAGAGAGAGAGAGAGAGACAGGAGTCATTCTTATGTTAGATATTAAAAGATGGAAATTCAGTATTAAACTGACTTTTAAATGAAGTAAGAGTTACTGTAATTTCATTTAAAAGTTAGGTTAATACATCACCCTTAAAAAAAAAAAAATAAATGGTTAACGTAAGAATATAGGAGTGAGTGAAGATCACTATACTATTTCTCGTCCCCTATTTCACCGATCTATTTTTAGAAGTCTTCTCAACCTCGTTTTAAAAACTTCTTTATTTGTTTAAAATAATATGAATTTTCTAATTACAGTCTTATTATTATTATTATTATTATTATAAATTGATAAAATCTGAATTATTATTATTATTATTATTATTATTATTTATTTAATTAGTATTTATTATTAGGTAAAAAATTTATTTATTATAAAACAAATAAACATACTGTACACATGTACCATAAAAATTCTCTCATCCCAGTAAAAAAAGAGAGATCAGAGAGAGAGAGAAGAAGAGAGAAAAAGAAAGAAAATTTTTATAGGACATTTACTTCTAATATTTAATGTTATTTAATTTACACATAAAAGCTTGAAAAAACTTATAAATTACATAAAAATTCAACATAAAAACTTTTTTTAGGGTTTCCAGTGTTTGCAAATGTTTGTGTGTCTTAAGTAAAAAACTTGTCCAAAAGACCATTAGTTAATGAAATCAATAAAAATTTTTGTGTCTGAGAGTTTTAATTTTATAATCATAATATTATTTATTTTTATTTATAATAAATTCAAGAGGATATTACTGTTTATATATATATATACCATATATATATATATATATATATAAGATATATACAGGGTGTTTTTGAAATTAGATAAAATTTCCTCATTATTTATAAACTTAAATTGATATGGGCAAAAAACAAAAAGTAATTCAAATAACAGGTATTTATTTAAGTTTCTCTCTAGCCAGTATTTAATATTTTGTGGGCTTCATCTTAAGTACCACAGCCTGCATTCTTGACAAAAATGAAGTGCAGCAAATCGGAAAAAAGCTGATCACCTCTTTGCAATCGTCTTTTCAAAAGTATACCATCATAGTTTATAAATAAATTCAAGAAAATCCTTTGAGTTTTACTACAACGTTTTACAAACACATTAAGAGACTTGTCAGGGGCTACCTGGAATTCCCTTGAGTCGAGAAGAAATCAATTAATTTTTGTTTTGAAAACAAACCTGTGTTGAAGAGCCTTTTAACATAGTGCTTTTTATCATGCAAAAAATGTGACTTCTTCAACAGATAAATACATTTTAGGATCTTTTGAGAAAGGAAATAAAGAGAACCAGTAAGCACAGTTTCTCTGAAGCATTCGCCATCCCATGACTGTCACTTTTATGTGATGATCCACATTAACTATTTAATGTGAAACAGAATAAATTGCCAAACATTCAGGAAATTTCACAACTGACGCTAATAATAATTAATGATATCATAAATCTTTAATAGCTATTAATAATAAAATGATAAATATTTATAAATGATTTGGCTTCAAAATAATCTGTTTATAAATGAAGAATTCATCTGATGCAGCAGCATGGAGAAATCAGCTTCATCCCAATCCTTACGAAATGAAGCACAAAACCATGCACTTCTTCTCTATTTTAATACATATTGGACTTACTAGATATCAGATTTTTTTTTCACGATATACAGCGCCCTAACTTCTCTTTATTTCCCATTTTGTTTCCTAGTTGAAGCGCCATTTACATAATGTTTCTTTTTCTACCCACTGCCTCACAGCTATGATGTCTTTTGACTCACTGAAATGGATTCCAGCCTTCCAAGATTCTCACTCTTTTTGAGATGACAGTCATATGGATTTTTAAAGGCCAAACAAAGTTCCATCTCTTTAAATGGGAAAGCTATCCAAAACGTTATTCATTAATGCAGCATCCTAGCCTCTCTGAAGGTTATATCCTATGATTTATAAAATCCATCTGATCTCCTGAGTCAGTTAGCCATGGCTGTATCTAACTCCCTCATCAGTCTGAAAATACAAGAAATGTAAAATGAAGAATAGCCTAATAGAAACTTAAAATCATGTATTGGAGATAGGCTATATAAAACTTCATAACTTTCCATGTGTTCTGTGGAGGGGGCTAAAAAAACACCTAATATATACATATACACACACACACACACATTTACACACATATATTTATTTTTATATATATATATATATATATATATATTATATATATATATATATATATTATATATAATAAAATATATATATATATATATATATATATATATATGTATATATATATATATATATATATATATATATATATTGTCAGTATGTGTTTAATTTAACGTAAATTGATTTGTTTTGAATAAGTCACTTTGGCTGTAATTATTTTTGGAACGTAATGACCCTGTTTCCTCCTCCCCGACATTTCTGACTTGTTGTATAGTTTTAATTACAATGAGCTTGTTTTATTTTCACGTGTGGTGTTGGCTGGAGCTGTATTCGGCGCTGTCTCGCCTGGTCTGGTCAGTCGTTTTCTGGACCATTAACATTGTGAGGGCTTGACTTATTTGGATTATCACTGGATTTCGAGATCTGCCTGTCTTCAGTTGCTGCTGCTATCCTCCTTCGAGAGATTGATTGTTCTCCAGTCAGCTCCCTTGGACAAGGGGACCTCTCTGCCAACTGGTAAGGTGTGATTACCTGTCGGACGGCCGTGTCCGTTGATTGTCTTGCGACATTAAAGTGATTCTTACTTCTGTCTACGCCCTTGGCCCAGTGATTTTGCCAAGGACCTCTCTTACGTTTGGTAAGGTCTTTGGAATATATATTATTCTCCTCGACCCGTGACTTGAAGGCTGTGGTTAAGTGACTTCTACCGTTTAGAGCTCACTTTCTATAAGGAAGCAGTTTATTTTTTTTATAAATGTTTAGTATGTAATAAGTTAGGTTATTCTGACTTTTCAACATTCCTATTACTTTCAGGGCCCTCTTTAAAAATGTAATTGTATAGTCTATCTTAATTTGGTGTAAGTGTGTTTGTTATTCGATGTTTTCAGTGTGTGGTTGATTTTTGTGTTTATTTAATGTATTTTGTAAGAGGCTCAGTGGTCATTTCTTTCTAAAAATTTGTATTAAATATTAAGGTTTTATTTTCAGTTTTTCTTTATCCTCCTTGATTCCATCTCTGTACACTCTGTTGCGGCCATTCCACCTATTGTGGACTTGGTCGTTTGTGACTTTATTTGTATTTTAAGAGACTTGTGTATGTTTGATGGGCGTGGGCCCATAACATTTGGCGACCTTTTGCCAGGATTTATCGGATCCTGTAGTCACTTGAGTGTATAGAGTGGATTCTTGGGTGTTTGCAAATATAATAATACCTTCTCTCCTATATTTTTGTGTTGATCAGTGTTTATAATTTTTTTTTTTTTTACCTAGGTAGGATATTTGTGTAGTTATTGGTGCTCAGTGTATTGGTTTATTTTTGGGTATATTTTGTGAGATACATTTATATATTTACTTGTGTGTAATTAATTTACTATGGCTGATTTGAATATCCCAGAGCTCTTGAGTGGAGAGGGGTGGCAGGACAGGTTGGCAGACTTGAATAAGCCTGATTTAGAGTGTGTAGTAGAATTTGTTGAAATTGAAAATCCTGGGTCTGTTAGGAAGGGCTTGTTGCTTAAAATGTTTATGAAAAGGTTATGGTGATGAAGGCAGAAGGTAAACCAGAGACTAGGCAGGTGGAGGAAGCGGTGTCAGTAGAAATTTTAGATAGGCAGATTCAGTTGAAAAAGAATGGAAATAGATCTCCAAAGGTTGAAGGCTGAGGAGAGAGAGAGAGAGAGACAGCACAACTTGCTATGCAAGCATTGAGTAATAGGGTTCTTCTTCTTCCCAACATAATGTGTCTGCAATGCCTTGTATTAATCTAACTGAAGCTCTAAAGTTAGTCCCAAATTTTCAGGAAGTTAACGTGGCAGAGTTTTTGTTTCTTTTGAGAGAATAGCCTCAAGGTTGGAATGGCCAAAAGAGTATTGGACCACTCTTATTCAGAGTAAATTGTTAGGTAAGGCCCAGAAAGTTTACGTTACCTTGGACGAAGATCTGTCCTCAGATTATGATTCTGTAAAGGCCATAGTTTTGAAGGCTTACGAGTTGGTACCGGAAGCTTACCAACAACGCTTTCGTAATTTACAGAAGGAAAGAGGGCAGACTTTTTAGAGAGTTCGCCAGGGCTAAAGAGCAAGTTTGCTGGCGACTGGTTAAAGTCTAAGGAGGTGACAGACTTTTGAGAAATTAAAAAAATTGAATTTTGGTTGAAGAGTTTAAAAGGACCGTGCCTAATGAGGCGAAGGTACACCTCGAAGAGTTAAAATTAGAAACTTTGCAGGAGGTGGCTAATTGCAAGTGATGAGTACCTCCTCTCTCATAAAAATGTGATAGGGGAAGTACCCAGAAATGAGAAATCTGGTTGGGTGAGTTAACAGGAGTAGTAACCAGAAACAGGTATAAAAGGCCTAATGACAATTATGTTCTCGTACTACTCCTGTTAACAGCTATAATAGGCAGACCACAAATAACCCGGAGAAGTTGAAAACTTTGACTTGTTACTTCTGTCATAAGAAGGGACACGTCAAGAGCATGTGTTATGCATTTAAAAGGTTACAAAGGACCTAAAGACGACCGGTAATGGCCATTTCATAGGAATGCGAAATGAGTCAGTGGCTGAGAACTCTAATAATCAATGACTAGGCAATAAGTCACTGGCTCCTTTTCAGAAATTTTTGTCTAATGGTTTTGTTCGCTCTGGGAATTCGACTGAGCAAAGAGAAAGGTTAAAATTTTGCGTGACACTTGGGCTGCTCAGTCTTTAATTCTCAGAGAATCTTTACCTATTGATTTAGAATGTTCAAATAAGGAATATGTTTTGTTAAGTGGTTTTCCAGATACGGTCAGGTCTTACCCAGTTGAGAGTTTTTATTTATCATGCCCGTCTTTTTCAGGTTATTTAAAACTGGCCATTATTGATAAATTTCCTATTAAAGATGTGGATTTGGTGTTAGGGAATGATGTTGCCCTAATAAATAAAACTTTCCCTATTGGATTAAATTCCAGTAATTAAATATCTGTAGTCACTCGATCGAAGGCTAGTAGTGTTGACTCAGCCGAGTTGGTAGTTGATGTTGATTTGAGTAGTTTAGATCGTAGTGATCGCTTAGTTGTAGATAGTGGTTTGTTGGATAATAAACTTAATTGGACTACTAAGGAACTTATTACAGCTCAGAAAGCAGATTTTAAAGACCTGCCAGTTGAGTTTGGCAAAATTACTGATTTGACTGTCCCTCGATTTAAGATAATTAATAATATTTTGTACAGAATAAGTAGACCTTTTCATGCCATTAACACAGGTTGTGAAATTGTTAAACAGATTATGGTTTCTTTTGTTTATCAAAAGGAGTTAATGACATTGGCTCATGAAAATGGTTTGGCTGGTCATTTTGGTGTTTTCAAAACCACTCGTAAATTGTGTGAAAGTTATTTTTGGCCTAAGATGAAAGATGATGTTAAAAATTTGTAAATAGTTGTGATGCATGTCAAAAGGTCAGGAAGCCTAATCAGCCAATTCCAAAGGCACCATTACATCCTATTCCTGTTGTTTCTGAACCGTTCAGAGAAGTAATTATTGACGTGGTTGGTCCTCTGCCGAAAACTCGTAGTGGCAATCAGTATATTTTAACAATTATGGATAGGATGTCTCGATATCCTGAAAAATACCACTACAAAAAAATGTAAAAACTGTTAAAATTGTTGAAGTATTAATTGAATTTTTCACCAGGTTCAGAATGCCCAAAAATAATTCAGTCCGATTGTGGGTCTAATTTTCTGAGTAAATTATTTAGGAGAAGATGGCTGAAATTAAAAATTAAAACATTTGACTTCTTCTCCGTACCACCCTGAAAGTCAAGGTGTTTTTGGAACGATTTCATCAAACCATGAAGTCTATGATAAAAAATATTGTTTGGTTAATGGTTCCGAATGGGATAAACAACTACCTTTTTTATTATTTGCATTTCGGTCAGTGTCGAGTCAATCTTTAGGATTTTCACCTTTCAGCCTTATTTTTTTGGTCATTGTGTTAAATCCATTGGATGTAAAAATGAATCTTGGGAGAGGGGAAACAAATATAAAATTTAAATAGATTATGTTAGTAATTTAAAATGATAAATTAACGAAGGCTTGGAAGTTTGTGGTAAAAATATAAAAATAAATAAAAAAGAAAATGAAATACTTTTTGAAAGAAAGACTAAGGAGCGTAATTTTTGTAGTGGGTGAAAATGTTTTGGTAAATAAATCCATTCCAGGAAACCCTTTAAAATTCATTTTCAGGACCGTGGAAATTTTAAAGAAATAAAGTGATGTTAATTATTTAGTTGAAAAATCCTGAAAGGAGGAATTACCAAATATGTAAAAATATGTTAAAGGCTTATAAATCGTGATAATTATTCCCGTGGCATTAGTTGGTGATACTAAAAGTGTAACGGCATTAATTCTTTTCTTTTCCAGACGTGAAAAATTTTTGATGATGATTGTTTTGATGGTGCCGAATGGCCTAATGATAATGAACATTCTTTAGAAAATTTTTCAGAAATGGTTTCACATTTGAATTTAGTAGAACAAATCTTTGAAAAAAATAGTTTTTAGTTATAAGGATTTATTTTCGGATGTTCCAGGACAGACCACTGTCCTGGAACATGATGTGGATGTGGGTAACGCAACCCGGTAAAACAAAAATATAAAATAAACAGGTTAAATCCATTTAAAAATGATGTTGTGGATAAAATAGGTTGATTATATGTTACGACACGGGCTGATCGAACCCAGCAACAGTCCGTGGTCTTCACCTGTTGTTTTGGTAAAGAAACAGGATGGTCAATTCAGGCTTTGTTTTGATTACCGCAAAGTCAACGAGGTCACAAAGCCTGAATAGTTATCCTTTACCCAGGATAGAGGACTGTATTGACAGGATAGGGAATCAAAATATATAACTAAATTTGATTTGTTAAAGGGGTATGGGCAAAATTCCGCTGTCCAAACGGGCACGGATTTGTCAGCGTTTGTAACGCAGCGAAACTCTACCAATGTAAAGTAATGCCTTTTGGGATGAAGAATGCCGCTGCAACCTTTCAAAGGTTAATGAATACTTTGGTCCAAGGTTTAGAGGGTGTGTTGTTTATATTGATGATATTGTGATTTATAGTGATGACTGGGACACCCATCTTAAACGTATTAAGGCCTTATTTCAGGTACTTAGGAAAGCTGGTTTGGTTATAAACCTAAAAAGAGTGAGTTTGCCAAAGCAAAGGTTGTATATTTGGGTCACGAAGTAAATATTTGGAAAGTGGCTCAAACAGGCAAACGTAGACTCTATTAGACATATTGAAATACCGAAGTGTCGCAGGGATGTCAGAAAATTCCTTGGTTTAGTAGGGTATTACCGTAGATTTGTTAAAAATTTTTCTGATATCGCTGAGCCCTGACTAATTTATTACGTAAGAATGTGACTTTTGTATGGACTAATGATGCCCAAAATGCCTTTGAAAAAATTAAAGCAGGTCCTAATGAATTTCCCTATTTTGAAAGCTCCTGATTTTGACGTTCCTTTTCGCTTGCTACTGATGCGAGTGATGTTGGGGTTGGAGCAGTTTTGTTGCAGGAAGATGCTCATGGAGTATCTCATCCTGTTGCCTATTTCTCCAAAAAGTTATCCCCGGCACAACGGAAATACTCGACTGTAGAAAGAGACTTTGGGATTAATTTTAGCTGTTAATCATTTTCAGGTGTATTTATCCTCTACAGGACTCCGATTAAAAATATTAACGGATCATAATCCGTTGGTTTTCTTGAACAGGTTTAGGAATAAAAATCAACGGTTGATGCGTTGAGCCTCCTGCTCCAGGAATGGAATTTAGCTTTTCACACATTCCAGGCAAAGTAATGTTGTCGCTGATGCACTGTCACGCATCAGTGACTGATCGATAGGTTGATTTGAGAAAAACCTTTTTGTTCTTCGTAAATTATTTGTTTTGTATATACTTATATTAATTGATTTGATTAATCCTATAAATTTATTGAATGTTGTTTCAGGTTTTCCAGGTGTGTTGTAATAATGTTGTGTCAGGTGTTTGTTTTGTTTATGAAATAATTTAGGATTAAGTATTTAAGATTAAGATGTTAAATGTCGTGATTTGCAGGTTTTTCTTCAGTGTCGTCTTTGATTAAGAGTGGTTAAGGGTACTTTTGATTTCTGTTTACTTTAGTATGTGTTATTGGTGGAGGTTAATTTTAAGGTGTTACCATTGTCTTGGTGTATGTCCAGGTTAATTTTATTTGTCTTGTATGTCCAGGTTAAGGCCCAAACCATTGTTTAGTGTGAGGGATGTGTGTCTCTGAAGTGTAGATGCACTAAAACTGAGTGAAGAAGTGAGTGAAAAGACGCTCTTTGAAACTCAATGAGTTGCAAAAACAAATAGTGTTGAGTAAGGACGCTCTCTGGAGTGAAAAGAGGCATTATTGGAAGAAGTGTTGTGAAGGGCCACAATATTGAGTGTGTCGTAAAAAATCATGGATATGTGAACAGTGTGATTTTTCTTATTTTTGATTGATTTTTGTTTTATAAATCATTAATCAT
>NC_089770.1:30844428-30849428 GCF_040412425.1 Macrobrachium rosenbergii | reverse complement strand
TAAAAAGGGCTACTAATGAACGGAAAGGAAAGAGGATAATCTCTTCATTTCTATATGATATCCCAAAGGGTTGCAAACTACAGAGCCGATCTTGCAGTCAAGTCAACACTATTGTTCCTGAGGCAGGGGGGATTCTGCTGACAGCAATGAGGCAAATGGAAGGTTTGGGCACCAAAAAAACCACTTGCTTTGGGCAGATGAAGTTCAACATCAGAGTAAAGACTATTCATATATGAGAAGGAAAACTCTAAAATTAAACTATGGAGGTAGAGCCAAGAGAGTGTCTGTCGCTCACTACCAGGGCACACTGTTGACAGCCACTGCTGTTAAACTCAGCATGGGGTTCAATATCAGCTAAATTGCAAGTTTAGTATCCCAAATGCTGTCTAATCAGCCCCAAAGAAATTAGGTAGCCGCACCTGAGCTGACAAGATATGCCAGCACAGGAGAGCCGAGCCAAGGATGACAGGGACTTTAACGTTTTCCGGATGGTGTACAGATCGGACGTGATTTACATGATACTGGATGAATAATCGGGTTAGGTGTAGGGCAACAGCTCGGACCTAACTGTATCCCATACATGAAAGTGAGCAAAGGTGGTAAAAGGATAAATCCTCGGCCAGCTCTACTTGAGTTCATCGTATCTTATAACAGATGCCAAACCAAAAATGCAAACTGACTGGAGTAAATGTTGTCTTTGTCAAGAGGACGAAAGTGATGAAATGCTAATTTCACCTCTTAGCATATTTCAGAGGAAACAGGACTCTGCTGGATATGTTAATCTTACAAAAAATGTACCATTGCTTCATGTTCTTATTGCTATGCCAATATCCTTTGATCCAGCATGGTTAGATGATGGTGAAGGCATAGAAACTACATTGAAACGAAATAGAGCAAAATATCATAACAGCTGCAGACTTTTGTTTAATAATACCAAATTGAAAAGAACATAGAAGAGAACAGTGACTCAAGTACACCAGGCACAGAAGACCATGGAAAGAGATCAAGGACCTCAGACCCTCCAAAGGCCTGCCTTATCCAGAAGTTCAATGGAAGACTCCCTCCGATTGTATTTTACAGTAGGAAGTTTAAGACACGGGGTAGTAATGAACGGCTATAGTCAGTTGTGGACGAGGAGGCCTTTGCCATAGTGTTTAGTTTGTTTCATTTTAAGATGTTATTTATGGGCTATCAAGTAGAGGTTCTTGCAGATCAAGCCATTGTTGGATCTTTTCAATAAGCCGGGTCTTCACCTAAAAGAGCTAGGTGGTATTTGACAATCAGGGATTTTGATGCCAAGCTTAGGTTTATGAAGGGTAGACATAATGTTGTAGCAGATGCCCTTAGTAGACGTTTTTCCTGATTCAAGTGGTTCTCATGTATGTTATGTATCTGGAGATTGCATAGACTGGGATATTAGTTTAGTAGAATCTAAACAGGATGAGGATGAGGTATGACAGACACAAAAGAGTTTCTGAGAGGGGAATTAGTTAGGAAGGGTTATAAGTTGTCTTTTGTGGGTCTTGAATTAGAGGGTAATTTGTTAGTTAGGAAGATTAGATATAGACTAAGAAATAGTGAGGATAAGGATGATACAACGCAAATAGTTGTCCCTAGAATTTTAGGACCTACGGTTGTGGATATTGTTCAATGTAGGTCTGGCAGTCTGCATTTGGGTGTTGAGAAGACGTATCAGAATATATGGGGACAATTCTTTTGGAAGAATATGCTTGCATCAGTGGAAGACTTTGTGAGAGGTTGTTTTGTTTGTAATGCGTGTAAGCCATCGAGGCTCGTTTCTTGTAAATTGGGTTCATTTCCTGTTCCCAGTAGACCATTTTCTAGGGTCCATATGGATCTGCTGTCCAATTTCTGTGAATCTAGTTGTGGCCATAGGCACCTCTTGGTGGTAGTGGACGAATTAACTAGGTTTGTAGAGATTTTTCCTTTGAAGCATAAAACAGCGGAGCATGTGGCAGTCACATTCTTTAATGGATATATTTGTCATTATGGGGTTCCTGAGGTGCTGATTACAGATAAAGGGAGAGAATTTGTGAACAATACATTAGAGTGTCTTGCGGATGTAATAGGCATTCGGAAAGTCTTTATTATTCCCTATAGACCAGAAGCTAATGGGCTATGTGAATGGGCAAATAGGAAGGTAATTGAGGCTCTCAGAATTACAGTAGAGGGCAATGATGTGAATTGGGATCGATATATTCCACAGGTTCAGCATAGCATCAATTCTATGGTCAGTGATACCATTGGAATGTCTCCCAATAAAGCGCTGCTTGACTACCCCACGCAGGGCCCATTCAATTTATTACCTATTCCATTGGGTGATGGTATAGTTAAATTGCTGATCTCTACTGCTAAAGAGAGATATGTGCGTCTCACTAAGAGTTGAAAACTCTGGATAAGGTTGACAGGAGCAATTCAAATCCAGATAGAGTTAAAGTTTCTGTGGGGGATAGGAGTTTTGTGAAAATAAATCTTAGGAATCTGTTGAATTATGAACCAGGTCCTAAATTTGAGGGTCCTTTTCGGGTTGTAGAAGTAAAGTAGGGGAACAGATTCGTTGTTCAGGATGAAAAGATGCGAGTGTCTGAGTTGACATGCTGTATATATCTAAATTAAAAGGACAGGTTAATGGGAATCTTGTGGGTTAGTTCCTGTGATGTATTGTTGTTTCCGATCAATTTCTTTTTTCTCTCTCTCTTTTTTTAATGAGTTTTAAAGGTGTGTGATTTGTAGATTTTTTTTTTAAACAGGGAGGACATCTGTCCTTAGAGTTATACAAATCTTTAATAGTTCGAGTTCAGTTTTTTTTTTTTTGATGTTTTTTTTTTCTTTTCTGTGTAAGTGCAGCGGTTTGGAATAATTTTTTTACATGTGTTGCAATAATGTCTGAGAGGAGAAAACTTAGTTAAATTAGGTGCAAAATACGTAAAGTTTTATAGACCTATGGGTTTCTCTTTTTTTTTTTTTTGTTTTGGGATCTGGTAACTTATAGGTTTCTTTCTTTTGTTTCTTTTACATGCTGAAGTTTCGCCTGCTCATGACTTTAGGGGTCTTGGCATGGCCTAATTCCGTAGTGAGGTTAGGCCCAGGTGTTATTATGGAAGAAGACTATGATGTGTGGTTGTTGTCTGACGCGGTAACTTTGAGTATAGAGTTTGAGGGTATAGATTTGGCAAGGGATGAGCTTGAAGCATCCCAGAATAAAGTTCAGTTGCTTAGGAATTTATTGGGTGAGATGAATACCAGACGAAAACTGTCTGATCCACTACGGGGTTGGTTAACCGAACTTAATACTACAGATGGCTTACAAATTTAGGTTCTTCGACTTCTCATGTTTCTTCTAGAAGGAGTAAGAGGGCTATGCCATTGTTAATTGGAGCCGTTATGGTCATAGGAATGCTTGCTGGTATGTCAATTGCTAATTTCGTGAAAATTGAACAAGTATTGGCAGAATTAGCTAGCCAAGGTAAAACTTTGATGACTTTACGAGATAGTAATGAGAAATTACGAGAGGGTTTTGAGATATTAAGGACATCTTTAAATGGGTTATTGGTCACAGTTGATAAGATGGGGAGAGACTTAGATGTTACGATAGTTTTATCTTTTTGTCATACTACCTTGATGAATATTGAGAAAGAAGCGGAATCCGTATTATTGGAAATTCAAATGCAGGTTTAGGCAGTGGTTGCTGTTTCTAAGGGCGAATTTTCTTAGGTATTTTACCTCTCGGGTCTTTAGAATTGACTTTAATGATTGCAGTATACCTGTATGGTTCACAGGTAATTTTTACTAGGGAGAATTTGTATCGCAATTATGGGATTTTAAAAGTGAAAGTGTCTGATAGGTGGTTGCTGGTGGAAATTCCAGTTAGTTGGCCCTTAAGGCAAAATTACATTCAAAATTCAATTTAACTCTTCCAACAGACAGAATATGTATATGTATATATATATATATATATATATATATATATATATATATATATATATATATATATATATATATATATATATATATATATATATATATATATATATGTACACACACACACATATACATATATATATATATATATATATATATATATATATATATATATATATATATATATATATATATATATATATATATATATATATATATATATATATATATATATATATATATATATATATATATATATATAATATATATATATATACGATGAAGCAGATAAAGGGCAGGAATACGATGCGATACGCATTTTGTTTTAATCCTACGTTTCGTGACAACATCGCCACATCTTCAGGGATTTTCTACAAAATAAAATATAATATGTTAACATAAAATACGAGCTGATTATAAAATCCAGTAGTTGAAAAAGCTAAAACAATTTTAATGGTAAAATTACAACTCACAGACTTAAATTACATGCACACTTGATTAAAACTGAGAATATAGGCACAAAAAAAAAAAAACTTTATAAAAACGAAACGAACATTTAAATATCTCGGCAAATTATATATAAATAAAAAGAACGCCAACACATACAATAAAAAGCAAAAAATATACACTCATAAAACTACAGCTGAAGACAGCTACACACAACCAACCTTTCAGCATCAAAGATAAAAACACACTAAAAGTAAACACCGTCAAGCGGTACAAAGACTGACAGAAAATTTAGGCTAAAAACAACGGGACAGCAGAGGAATGGTTGTTTAGAGTCGGAACTCGTAATTTGATATTTAACGTTTCCAAAATCAGTAGTTCGTTTAGTTCCTTTGTTTGGCCAATAATTTTAAAATCTTCGTATTTGATGGTACTTTTACATTTGATAATGTGGTTCCTTATATAAGAAGTTTCCGGGTTAGATAGCTTACAACCAGTTCTATAACTAACGCCCGATGAGAATCGGCCCTGACCCTGAGAAGACGCCGGGTAGATCCATATATATTTCCCCAGATTACATCTGGGACAAGTGTATTCATAAACGACGCCCG
>NC_089770.1:30826928-30839428 GCF_040412425.1 Macrobrachium rosenbergii | reverse complement strand
TATATAGAAAACCCACCTTCGCTGTCTCCTACATTCATTTCTTAAGTTACCACGACGTCTCCGTAAAAATCATGGTAGGGTGCAACCTATTCCTCAGAGGACTTAGGATATGTTCAAATGAGTACCTGGATCAAGAATTTAACAGATCCGCCAACACCTAACGCAACTGCTCTATCCACCACACATTATCGAGAGGGCTATTAATAAAGCGAATAAAATATACTACAGAGGTCCCACTCACAACAGACAAATAGATTTCAACAACAAAATAAAGCTTCCATACGATGAAAACATCCAAAAGGCCACCGAGCAACTCAGTTCTAATAATCCTTTCATTTTCCATTATCCCAAATCCATCGGGAGTTCGCTCGTTAACGTATACTTAAATAACAAAAGGGAAGAAGCCGGAGTTTACAAGATACCGTGTAGTAATTGTCATGACATCTATGTAGGCGAGACAGGTAGATCGCTCTCGCAAAGAATAACAGAGCACAAAAGATCAGTACGTTACACTTCGGAGAGTTCGGGAATTTCCTACATATTAGAAATACAGGGCATGTCATTAACTGGAGTGGGGCAGAGTTGGTTTTCAAGAGTAGCTGTCCGTACAAAAAAAGATGCTGGAATCTGCTATCATCAATCAAACCAACAATATGAACCTGTCAGGAGGACATTGGAAATCGGACGCCATCGACACCTTAATCCTCAGACCCCTCTTGAAGAAGATGACCCAAGAAACGCGACCGTCAGATCCATCGCCAAACGGGAGCTAATGAGGCCAAAAACCACTAGGAATTTGGTCATTCTCCTCCTTCTTAAGAATCGCCACCTCCTTAACATCGGAGCCCCAAGGCCACACCTTCATGTTTTTGTATATATACCATTGTAACTTTCCACCTGTCCATATTCTACCAGTGAACAGGGGCACAGAAACAAGTGCCCGAAATATATGGTTTTCAACGTTTAAATAGTGTTTTATGGGCCTTCTTTATTTTCATATTATATATGTATATATTACAGGAAAAGACATTCATATATATATATATATATATATATATATATATATATATATATATATATATATATATATATATATATATATATATATATATATATATATATGTGTGTGTGTGTGTGTGTGTGTGTGTATATATATACTGTATATATATATATATATATATATATATATATATATATATATATATATATATATATATATATATATATATATATATATATATATATATATATATATATATATATATATATATATATAGATAGATAGATAGATAGATAGATAAAATCACGAAGAAGACCGGAAACACTGGGGTGCTGCGAGGCCTTTCGACACTAGGTCCTTTACTTAGCAGACTGAAGAAATATAAAAGATATGACAATCACCCATTCAACGAATTCAGTGCCATGATGTTAAAACGCCACATAGCAGCCGCAAAGCAAGAGGAGAAAGAAAAATTTAAGGAACTAGAAAAAGCTAGAATTTCATTTAATCATTCTATCCTGGATAATTGGAAGGACTCGCTGCGACAAGAAATTTATGGAAAACTTCGTTGGACAACAGATGCCCTAACAAGAAAACTCGACAGAAAACTAAAAAATCTTATTGATAGCAGTGACTGGACTAATAGTGCACGCAGTGACTGTGTTATAAATTTATCAAGTAAACAAATAAGTGAAAATGTTGTGAGTGCGCTCAGGTATGGTTTATCCTTCTTTGTATCTAACAGACCCTCTGCTTTAACGATTGTGTTGTCCCTATGTGTATTTGAAAAACATTGTGATATTCCTCAAAATTATATTGATATAGTTAAAGGTATCATTTATGGAGCTGCGAATGTTAGGCATGAAAGCAATTTCCCTGCTCGGTATAAGAAAAGCTTGACCGACCTTAAAAAAGAAAATACAATCCACATCACAAAAGCTGATAAATCGAATAGTATTGTAATTTTAGATAAAGTTGACTACATATCACGTATGCAAGCCCTACTAGATGATGATACGACATCCAAAATCTAACAAAAAATCCCCTTGATCAAGTCATAAAAAGTTTCAACAGCACAGTGAAAAAAATCCTTAAAGATAAAAAAGAACTAATAGGTCAGTTGTTGGTAAAATTTCCCTCGTTACCTTACCTGTACGGATTAGTAAAAACACACAAAGAAAACAATCCAATGTGGCCTATTATCAGTAGGCTACTGTTGGCTCAATATCATATAAACTTTCGATTTATATTACGAAACTCTTGTCTCCGTTACTTCGAACTATCTCAGATTCTCACGTATATAATAGTCTAGATTTAGTTGATAAATTAAACAAAATCACTTTTTGCCCAACTGATAGGTTTGGTAGTTTTGATGTTTGTTCTCTTTTTACTAAAGTCCCTATAGATTCTATTTTAGAATTCTTATTTTTGAATTAATTCATCTTTTTTTTGCCTGTAAAAAATTTCTCTCATTAGGTTGTGCATTTGTGTTGTACTAAAAATTGTTTAGGTGGTCAGTCAATGAACCTGTATAATCCTCTCAAACTTGTCCTGTTCCTGCTTTGAAAAACGATTGATCCTAATATCTTTGTAAAAAGTGGTATAGGTATGTTGAAATATTTAAGCTGTTTTGCCTGTTTTTGATGTAAATGATTCTACTCTGTAATTTGAATAACCAGGTTCAATTGTGTTGGTTATTCCAAAGACATATTGTTCCCTTTATAATGTTTTAGTACCCCATATCTGTCATTTATATGAGCTTTCTTTGTAAAGGCATACCTTTCAAAATATTTCTTCATTCTGTTTTACGAGCCTAATTGTCAGTCCCCAGTATTTGGATAAAAAAATGACCTAGTAAATTAGGGACAGGCCCTTCACATATACAGTAGATATTTGTTTAACCCCACAGAAAGTTTATCTTTAAGAAATATATTCAACAACATTCCATATTTTAGTGATTCAGTTAAATCATTGTTAAAACATAATGTAAACCTATTTTTATTATAATATATAAAATGTTAATAAAAATATAGCCCCCTAAAGATATGTTTGGATTGCCCCTATTTATATTTAGTTGATAAATTAAATAAATATATTTAACCAATAGGTTTGTCAGTTTTGATGTTTGTTCTCTTTTTAAAAGTACCTAGTTATTTTTAGAACTATTTTACAAAATTCAAAAATTTACCTCACTTCAGCCAGAAAAAATACCTGAACTCTCATGACAATAAAATTACGACTGAGTGCCTGCTAAAGATACCAGTGATCCCTAAAAAAAACTTCTTAAATATTTAACACTGATTTGGCAAACTAAGTTTATCAAGACATATGTTTCCTTTATTAACAATTAAACAAGAAGTATACTAGAGAAAAAGGATCACTCCATCAAACAACTCAAATAATTGTTTCCTTCTGGTTTTATCTTTAATATATTCACTTCCATATTTTTGTGATTCAAACTAAATACAACAAAACACGTTTATCACTTTGCCTTATTCACGCACAATTCATCCTATTCACTGGTGGTCAATAAATGAAACACTATGTTTAAAAATTTGTAATACAAAAATTTATTTCAAGTTCAAAATTTATAATTAGAATTCACAATCTGAAAAATTTACCATTACTTGAAAACAACACAAGATTTAATTAATTCTTAAACAAAATTAATTAACAAAACTTTAATTTATCAATAAATTACATTAACCAAGCAAAATTTAAACTATCAAGAATTACTCAAGATTTGAAAAGGAAATCTTAATTAATAAAATCAAATCAAATCAAGTATGCAAAATTAAAGTATCAAAAATGTGTAAAATGCTAAGTAAATTAATGTTAAATCACCAACATAAACATTGGGCAAAATTAAGAAATTGCAAACACCAGAACACACAAAAAATGTACATGTGATTTATCAACACAAGAACACACACAAAAATGCACAAAAGATTTATCAACAATAATTTCACTAAGGCATAATCTCCTGAATATACCTTATTATTCCATGGTAATAATCCACTTTACCCTTGCACAAGCTTGTGTACACCTTTGTAAAATCCACAAAAACACACTTTTCAAGAGGTGCAGTTACACCTCTAATACAATTTTACCACTCAAATCTCAAAAAAGGGGACTGTTATTGCTAATAACCTCAAAAATATGTTTTGTTAAAAATTACTCTCTTCTGAAGAAAGAGAGGGTAAGAGAGAAAGAGAGAGAGAACCTGACCAACTTAAATGGTCTCTCACAGGCTAATGCCCAGCCTCCCAGATTCTATTATGAGAAGAAACCTATGTTGCCACTAAGGCATTTTGGGAAACGGGCCCGGGGATTTTCCCTGGAGAAGGGGAAATAAAAGGGAATTTTCCCTGGCTGAAGGGGAAACAACAAGGGATTTTTTCATCTGGGTCAAAAGGGCTATCTATACCTGTCATCACATATCTCTTTAGTTGATAGGGGATTTCCTGACTCAACACTTGTTCAAACAACAGCCGTTTGGGCCAACCAGTGTTATCTAAACCTGTCATCACATATCTCTTTTAATGACAGTTTAAGTGAATTGGGAAACAAAAGGGGGCTTTACCCTGGCCTCGGTCAACAAATATTATCTAGACCTGTTACCTCATCTCTCTTTTGATGACAGCTAAATGGATTGTGGAGTTCTTTTCACGACTGCTGAAACCCCTGGCTGAACACCTGTCACCTGTGTAAACACCATCTTAACAGAAAAATGTATTTTTAGTTCCAAACTCTTTTGAGATCTGATACTTGGTATTCCAACAATCATTATTACTACACACAAGACATAACAAATATAAGAGTAAACATATAAAAATTACAGAAAATATATATATATTACAAGGCCACATCTTTAGAATATATGTATGTATATATATATATATATATATATATATATATATATATATATATATATATATATATATATATATATATTTGTGTGTGTGTGTGTGTGTGTGTGTGTGTGTGTGTGTGTGTGTGTGTGTGTGTGTGTGTGTGTGTGTGTGTGTATGTATAACTGAATCATGACGGAAAGAGAAACAATGATGCAAAGCCTTTCTACTTCTTGTCCTTTACTTAGTAGACTGAAGGAATATAAAAATAAGTTTATAAAGAAAGCTCACATAAATGACAGATGGGGATTACAAAAGGAAAAATATGTACCTGTAATCCAACACAATTGAATAATTAGCAGACCTACCAAAACAGGGTTAATATTTAAGACATTTTACAAAGGATTAAGCTCAACGGCTCAGAATCCGGGACAGGATAATTAAAAGATCATACAACAAAGGTGACTGACCAACAAAAAATGTTATAAAAGTATAACTCAATAACTCTTTTTGGTAAACAATAATAAATTTTTACAAAGTGAACATTTTTACCAAAGAAATATACACATATATATATTAAACATACACATACATAGAAAATATATATAAGGTAACTAATTTTTAATTGAGTAAGTGATTTTATCTTTTAGGTCATTTTTGAAAATTTTATTTACACAGGGGTCCATATAATACATACTAGGACTAAGTAAAATTACAACTGGAAGTCAGCTTTATAATAGCAGATTCTAGAAGATTTCGTGAAGAGAAATCTTTCAATCTGGGAATTACTAAACTTCAGGCCAGTTTATCCTGTGAGAGTTTTTACTTAAATGATTGAATATATCATTGGATGTTTGCCTAGTTTTGACAGAATACTTATGCTGCTTAACCCATACATCTAAATCCTTGCTTAATTGGCCAATATAAAAGGAGGGACAATCCAAACATGGAATTTTATATATTAAGTTGTTGTTTTCCTTAGGGCTACTTTTTATATTAACATTCCTTTTAGTGTGTTATTATAAGAAAAAACAAGGTTAACATTAAAAGATTTTAGCAATGATTTTGTTTTGGAAACCACTAAAATAAATCAAGCTAAGAATGTACTTAGGGGTTTCTTTCTCCATGTTACTTTCATTACAAATCTTTTAGTGGGCTTTATTATAACAAATATCTAGTATATGTGAGGGATAACATAAATGTGTCCCTCTTTTTCTTATGTATTTGATTTCTTGATCCAAATACTGGCGACTGACAATGTGCAATGGTCTTAAAAACATAGAAGAAAAAATGGATATTTTGATATTAAGGTGATGGCCTGAATAAAAATGGATATAAGTTAAGTTGTTGGTTGGTTTCCTATAAATACTGAATTTGCATTGAGATGGTTCTGTGTGTATTAAAACATCTAAGAAAGGGAGGCAATTGTCTTTTTCTAATTCAAAAGTAAACTTAATGGTTGGTATCTGGTTATTCAAATTAGAGAGTAAATCATTTACATCAATACCAGCAGGCAAAACAGCCAGAATATCGTCAACATATCTATACCACTTTCAAGGAGCATAAATGATATTAGTTAAATATCGTTTTTCAAAGAATTCCATGTACAAGCTTGAGAGGAGTGGGGATAAAGGGTTGCCCATTGCCATACCAAATATTTGTTGGTAAAATTCACCATTGAATATTTGAATATAAACTTACAATCACAAATGCACAACCTAGCGAGCGAAATAATATGACTTACAGGTAGAGGTAATTCATGATGGATTAGTTCATTACTAAGATACTTTAAAATAGAATCTATAGGGACTTTAGTAAAAAGAGAACAAACATAAAAACTAACGAATCTATCAGTGGGGCAAAAAGTTATTTTGTTTAATTTATCAACTGAATCTAGATATATATATATATATATATATATATATATATATATATATATATATATATATATATATATATATATATATATATATATATATATATATATATATATATATATATATATATATATATATATATATATATATATATATATATATCGTCAGGTCTTGAATTGTCAAACACAATTTATATTTTCCGGTTTATTTATGTTCGGGCCGATGACCAAACGGCGATGATATTAACAACAAATACAGAACATGGGTGAGGAGTGTATCCTTAAGGTAGATGTGGATGAACTCCAGACTTCTGAACTCGAAGGAAAAACAAAAACTCGCTTCTGGAACTTCCAGATGACAGCAACATCGCTGCTTGGTCACCGGTCTTCTAACTACCGTGATTTTGGGAAACTGGCAATTCCCTCTTTTTCTCTGACATTACTCCCCTCTTAGGAAAGCCTTGTTGTCCCAAAATCACGGCATCCACATCATCTGTAATTATACAAATATTTGAAATACCTGAAAATGCAATAGTTTATTTTTCACCTAATAAATATACACAAATTCTTACTCTCTAACATACATGAAACTTTCAAGAAAACTTCTAGTTTAAAGAACATTTAATAGGTTTACCATGGAATATCTAATTAATTTGAGACTAACAAAACTTTCATACATCTAAACTTGTTCACAACAGGCGATGTTGTGAAGCTAAAATAGCATTGGAGATATTCATAACGTTGAATATCCATGCTCCCTAAGCAACAGAGTTTCCCCTGCAATTAACCTTGGACAAGATTACGTGCTGCAGCAATGGGTCTACAGTTACCTCAGTGGGAACTTCAATATTCCTTCTCATATCTTTTACATACCTGTCTAAACATCAAATTGAACAAACTATCCGTTGACCACTACACCTGGAACTGCAATCAGTTTCATTTTTCCTTCCTCTCAAATTATAGGCATGTCCAAAATGAACGTTCTCCTCCTTACCACTTGAAGAATCAGACCAAACTTCTGTCTCTGTGAACCATTCTTTCCTGTGAATAAATCTTTTTAACTTTCTGGCATATCTCTCAAATACTTTAATAGGGTTGACAGGGTCAATTAATTTATACACTACATCGCCTACTTTTCCTACTACTTCAAAGGACCTTCCCAGTATTTATTTAATTTACGACTCGTTACTGGTAATGGAGATTCCTTCATTACTTCCACTAAATCCCGGATATCAAGGTTGTCTTCTTTAGTAAGTTTCTTATCGTACTGCTCCCTGTATCTCTGCATATTCCTCTTTGAAGATTCTTTAATTGCCTCATGAGCTCGTTTAAGAGAATCTTTTACTTCAGACTCTCCAGACTTGTAATGTAACAAAAGGCCAGCCACTCCCATTTGCCTGCAAACAGTCCTAGAATAAAATGCCATAAAAGGTGTTGTATTAAGGGTGGAATGGACAAAAGTGTTTAAGCTGTACTGAACATAATCCAGTTAACTAGGCCAAGTTTGAGGATTATCTCTACACAAAATTGTCAATGTAGTCTTGAGAGTACCGTGAATTCTTTCAGTTATTGCATTACTCTGTGGACAGTAAGGTAACGTCATAGCAGTTTTAATACGAAGATCCTCACAAGCCTGATGAAAAATATCTGCAAGAAATTCTTTACCCCTATCAGAGCAAAACAAATTTGGAGCACCAAAAGTCAAAACATACTTTAGCATTGCATTTGTTACAGCAGTAGAGGCTTTTTTCTTAAAGGTGTAAAAATAACAAATCTACTGTAAGCATCAACCATTGTTATCACGTAACGGTATCCAGCATTACTGCCATATAAATCTGTTAAATCTAATGATACTTTTTGCAATGGCAGATCAATTTCCGGTAAACTCTGAAGCTTAGACTGTAGACCCTTTGTACCTTTCCTTTCTTGGCATAACTTGCAAGACTTAGCATACTCACAGCAGTCCTTTAACATAGAAGGCCAATAAAATAAATCGGCTGCTTTAGCAAATGTCCTACGAGGACCTGGATGTCCAGCTACCTTTGCATCATGGGCCACCTTCAATGCATAATTACGTAGGTGCTGAGGTATTACTAACCTCAGTAAGAGGGAACCATCTTCACTAACTTTTGTGCAGTAAAGGACGCCATCATACATCTGAAAATTTTGTAACAGAGATCGTGGAGGTTTCTTCCCAGGTACTTGCCACCTTCCAAAAATACAATCAGCTCTTGCCAACGGCTTTCCCTCATCTGCTCTGCTCTCATTTCCATTGCTCTAAATCCTTCTGGTAATTTAACTTCGTCCTTATATGAAACTTTGGTGACTACCTGAAAAGCTGGTCTAGATAAAGCATCAGGGACATAATGAGCTTTTCTAGCTTTATAGATTATATCGAAAGAATAATCTCTCATCTCAAAACTCCACATTGACATTCTTGGACATTTAGTTTTGTGTGTGAACACTGAAACCAAGGGACGATGATCTGTAACTATAATGAATTTGGATCCCAAAAGAAAATGATGATATTTTCTTACACTCAAAACTACTGCCAGAGCCTCTTTATCAGTAGCTGAATACCTCAGCTCGGCACCCTTTATTTTACAAGAAAAATAGGCTACAGGTCGTAACTCACCTTTGTGTCTTTGCATCAAAACACTACCCACTGCTAGTCCACTTGCATCTGTATGTAGTTCAAAAGACAGCTGTAGATTAGGTGCAGCTAACACAGGACACTTTACTAGAGCTCCTTTAAGTTCTTCAAATGACCTTTGGCAGTCATCACTCCATTCAAATTTAACAGTTTCCTTTGTCATATCTGTCAATGGCAATGCTAATAGGGCAAAGTTGTTAATAAACTTGCGACAAAAACCTACCATTCCTGAAAACCTGCGGATTTGTTTAATAGAGGTAGGAGGTTTCAAATCTAGAATGGCTTTGACATTATCTGGACTGGGACGAACTCCATCTTTTGATATTACATGGCCTAGAAATTTAATTTCTTCCTTGACAAAAGAACATTTCGCCAGACTTAATTTAATACCAGCTTTGTTTAGTAAATTCAAAGTTTCACTTAAATTAACTAAATGTTCTTCAAATGAATTCGAAAACACAACTACATCATCTAAGTACACTCTTGTATGTTTATTATTTACTGGGGCTAAAATCTTATTGACTGTGCGCTGAAATGTACTTGGGCAGATACCAAACCAAAAGGCATTCTTTTGAATCTATAGAGATGTTCACCATCACTGAACGTAGTCTTATCTCTATCAGATTCCCTGACAGAAATATGTCAATATGCATCTTTAACATCTAAATTTGTGTAATATTTAGCACCAGAAACAGAATCCAACAACTATTCTAGCTTAGGGAGAGGATACACATCATCATTTGTTACCTTATTCAGAGCACAAAAATCGATACAAAACCTTTTACCACCACCTGGCTTTGACACAAGAACCACAGGGCTCAGCCAAGATGCAGAACTACGCTCCATAACACCCCTTTTCAGCATTTCTTGTGTCATTTCCTTTACAATAAACTTAGCTTTTTTCAGGTATTCTGTACATCTTGCTTCTAATCGGTTTAGTGTCTCCTGTATCAATGCAATGTTCAACATCAGGTATAAGACCAAGAGGATTATTACCTACTATAAAAAGGTTATAATTTTTACAGAGAAGTGATCTTAATTTGCTCCTTTGGACCTTATCTAAATAACTCCAATCTTGGGCTTTTAATAGTCTACTTAATGCATGTTTCCTACTACAACTATAACCAATTTCTTCGTAATGTGGTAACATTTCATTTTCTATGTTAAAATTATCATTAGTAATTAGTTGGACATAACTGCTAGGGTTTTTAATAACAGGTGCAGACTTCCAACGTTTTACAACAGTTCTGCATTTTCTAAAATTAGGTGATTCTGACCTACTTCTGCAGTGAGAAGGTACAAAATATGGATCAGTGATACCATCATCTTTCACGACATATGCTTTAACCACATGCATACCAGGTTTAATAATCATTACTCTTGAACGCCCATTATAAAGTGGAATCCAAGTAAACCCTTTACCATTTTTATCTTTTAATACACTAAGTAGCATAGGTTGTGGAATTTGATTTTCAAGAACAGGTTGACAAACAATATAACCAGAAACATTATCAGGAACTCTAGCTTTCACATTACCAACACTGCCAGGTTGGATTACAATATACTTCATGCATTGAATTTTGAGAGTTTTGTCTTGAGAGCCGACTTTATTCAACAACTTAACATGCTTGCAACTGTCAATTTTTCTCTTGGGGACAGTTACTTGTATGCCATATACATTAGAAATAGCACTTCTGCCTACTGGATATCTTACACAACACCAAAGAAAATTTCTCATGTTACCAATCTTAGATAACGAATAATTGGTACGTTCCAAAACATCCATACCAATTAAATAATCAGTTGATAAATAACTATCAGGAACAATAACAACAGAATGAGTAATCTTATAAAATGGGTAGATTTGTATATCTACTGTAACTTCTCCCAACGTCTGTATCTCTGTTTTTGTTACCCCAAATAGAGACTTCCTACATTTTTCTAATTTTACCAGATTTTTACTAGATTTTTCCGAGCTATTGTTTGACATGACCCAGTATCAATTACAGCACTTCGCAAAACATTGTCAATTTTACAAGGAATAACTGGAGATACAACACCTGCATTCTCATTTGCTAAGTTTTGAATACAGGTCTCTGCATAATTTTTGAGATTGCTCTCGAAAAAACTGATATTGTGGGCAGGACTTCATCACATGACCCTCCTTCTTACACGCCCAGCAAGTCCCTGGTGGGGGTTTATATTTACAATTATCAGTGAAATGAGACGATGCATAGCATACATGACACCACTTCCTTTTCTGTTTAACACTACGATTATCATTAGCGCTCTTAGTATTAATAACAGTTTCATCCTTAACGTAGTTTATCTTATTAACAAAAGCATGGCTAATAGAAGGTCGCTGCAGTGAAGACCAATGAATTTCTAGCTCTTCCAAAAATCTGTCAAAAGATATTTTCGAGTCTAGGAAGGTTTGTATATAATTAGAAATTTCTTTAGGGAAGTCTCTAACCAACAAATTCCTCACAGTTGAATGTAAATCCGAGACATCATCAAACACCTGTTTAACTTGACGCATGTAAATTCACTACTTAAATAAAATGTTCCCTTGGAGGTCACAAACTGTCATCCCGCTTGTTTGTCAATTCCAGCCATGCAGTATGGAAAGTCTGCTTAGGTAATAATTTATTTCTGAGTTGAGTTTCATTTGGTCCCACGAACATTTATCCAAGTCTAAGTCGTCACAGCTTATTAAGGTACTTTTAATGTATCGATTTATTTTTGCAAAAGCCCCCCTCACCCTCCTTCTATCATTACCACCACAAAACAGTTCAACTTCTTTACACCAATTATTAAGCTTACCATGAGCAGCATACCCTTCAAATCATCTGCACATAATAATGTTAACATACCGCAATTTGATTTATCCATACCTGATGGAAAACAGTCTTCCTCTTCACTGACTTTCCCACTACTCAGTTTGGATTCTAATTTTCTCACCTTAGCTCGAAGATCATCCAGTTCTGCCCTTAACTGTTCATCCATGTCTAGCATCTTCTTGCTTTTAACATTAACAGGTTCATAGAGTTTACTCAGTTGAGCGGCTCCTCCATCGCCAATTTGAATGATCTCTGCTTCAAGATCGCGACCACAGGTAAA
>NC_089770.1:30819428-30821928 GCF_040412425.1 Macrobrachium rosenbergii | reverse complement strand
GGTTGATCAAACACTTCATGAATTCTAAAGGTCAAACAAGTTTTATTTTGATTTGAAAAACCTGTACAATACTTTATAAAAAAAAAAAAATTATGTCCTTACAAATCTATAAACATTTTGTTAATAGCACTCAATCTCAACACATTTTATTTCATCATAAAACATGGAAAAGTGAAGAGGGAAGAGGAGGGGGATAGGGAAGAGGGAAAAGGAAGGGGTGGGGAAGGGGGATGGGAAGGGAGGGGAAGGGGAGGGGGAAGGGAGTGAGGGGAAGGGAGGGACGGGGAAAGGATGGGGAGGGAGGGGAGGGGAAGGGAGGGGGGGGAAGGGAGGGGGGAAGGGAGGGAGGGGGGAAGGGAGGGAGGGGGAAGGGAGGGGGAAGGGAGGAGGGAGGAGGGGAAGGGAGGAGGGGAAGGGAGGAAGGGAGGGAAGGGGAGGGAGGGGAAGGGGGGGAGGGGGAGGGAGGGGAAGGGGGAGGGGAAAAGGAGGGGAAGGAGGGAGGGAATGGGAGGGGAAAGGGGAGGGGAACGGATGGGGGAAGGGAAGGGGAAGGAGGGAGGGGAAAGGGGGAAGGGAGGGAAGGAGGGAGGGGAGGGGGAAGGGAGGGAAGGGAAGGGGAGGGGAAGGGAGGAAACGGGGGGAGGAAAGGGGAAAGGTGGGAAAGGGAAGGGAAGGGAAGGGGAAACAAGGGAAGGGAAGGGAAAGGGAAGGCAGGGAGAGGAAACTAAGATAATTGGGAGTTAGGGAAGGTGGAAGGGGGTATATAGGGGGGACACACATAAAACGTAGAAATATAGCTGAGGAAACTAATATAATTGATAGTTATATATATATATATATATATATATATATATATATATATATATATATATATATATATATATATATATATATATATATATATATATATATATATATATATATATATATATATATATATATATATATATATATATATATATATATATATATATATATATATATATTGGCCGAACGTATCACTGCAATACACAAGAAAAGATTATTTGAAAAACTCATTTTGTTTCTGGTGTTGAAGATTCTGATAAATATCCAGATTAAGTACAAAAGACTTACTTGATACCATTTATTCATTTACTTATCTATTTACTTGTTGATGATGACAATTGGTTAATACGATGTCACATCTTTACAGAAAATTAATATAACAAAGATCTGACGCTCTCTCCTGCTTCTGCGATCTCTCTGTCTGTCAATCTTTCAATCTATCTATCTATATTATACATGAATATACATAAACATATGAGGCACATCCTCCTATAGCACGAAACTGAACCTAACAAATTCATAGGCATTATAAACAGACAGACAGACAGACAGGGAAAGCAGAGACACTGAAGAGATTCCAGTAGCTCTGGAATGTGCAGTGAAGCCGGCTGAGTGGATGCGACATAGTTTATCAGTGCCTCAATGTCTCACTCGCTTCTGGTTGCCTGGGGACAAATAGCGCTTCGAAGCTGAAGTTAAATGAGATTTTCTCTTTTTTCTGATTTTCTTCTTTTTTTACACTTCTTAAGATGTTTTGTAAATCCTTCACGAAACAAACTTCAATTGTTTGGGTCTGATTATTTTTACGGAGAGAGAGAGAGAGAGAGAGAGAGAGAGAGAGAGAGAGAGAGAGAGAGAGAGAGAGTGGAATTTTCTCTATTATTTGGGTTGTTCCATTACAACTTTTTTGTTAAATCAACATGTGCATTTACAATGAAGAAAAAATGAAAAGAAACTTAGCATTTGAACAAAACTGGGAAAATCTGAAATCTTACCAAAGCTGGCATAATGATAACAAGACCAACTTCTACTTCTTAGTGTGAAACAAAATCTAATTTACGCCTGAAGAGTTACCGTTAAACTTCCAAGAAACCCTCCAGGTGCACTTACCTGTAGATGAGTGCGCTCCTCGTTTGCTAATTAAGGAGAGGATGCCTTGTTTGAGAGAACTTTGCCTGAGTGAGGATGGAATTGTGTTATGCTGATTTTCACTTTATTTTTTTATATAATTTACGGTCAAGTCGTCGTCGTCGTCGTCCTCCCTCCTCCTCCTCCTTTTCTTCCTTCTCCTCCGCCTCTCCCCATTCCTCCTCCACCCTCATCTGATGCTCAGTTTAGAAGGAGAATTATTACCTGGAGAAATTCCATTTCTCCTAGAAAGGGATTAATTGATCTCTCTCTCTCTCTCTCTCTCTCTCTCTCTCTCTCTCTCTCTCTCTCTCTCTCTCTCTCTCTCTCTCTCGTCTGAGAGAAGTGTGATAACAGGTTACTATTAAAATTCATCTCACCGACAAACGAAGCCTTAAAATGCATATCTTTACTGAATATTTTTTTTGTTCAGAATGACTTTTTCTGTCACATTTATATATATAAATATTATATATATATATATATATATATATATATATATATATATATATATATATATATATATATATATATATATATATATATATATATATATATATATATA